>NC_056725.1:1585451631-1585551631 GCF_019279795.1 Protopterus annectens
CGTACCACTTTTATAGTCTTCATAAATGCTATTTTGAGGTGCTACCATTCTTCTTTGACACCACTGAATTTCACTTCTTCCTGAGGTGCTAGAGCCATGAGTGTTTTCTTGAACTGTTTTGTTTCTGCTGCTGTCAACTTCCAAGTCTTCAGCCTAGTTTCTGATGACCTTAGAATTTTCTCTGATTACTACTTCAACTGATTGTGGCAACCAGTGGTTTATGCTGCTGGCCGATTGTTTCACTGGAGATGACTTTGCAAGTTCTGATTCTATCCCATGCCCTTTCCTTATGGAGAGAAAGTTTACCTGAGTTGCACCTTGACCACTCCTGAGTGTGATGTGGCAACCAGCGGTTTATACTGCTGGCCGATTGTTTCACTGGAGATGACTTTGCAAGTTCTGATTCTATCCCATGCCCTTTCCTTATGGAGAGAAAGTTTATCTGAGTTGCACCTTGACCACTCCTGAGTGTGATGTGGCAACCAGCGGTTTATGCTGCTGGCCAATTGTTTCACTGGAGATGACTTTGCAAGTTCTGATTCTATCCCATGCCCTTTCCTTATGGAGAGAAAGTTTATCTGAGTTGCACCTTGACCACTCCTGAGTGTGATCTTGTGACTGTCTTTCTTTTGCTGAACTATGTGTTGGCTCCCTTCAAGCCATTTGCCAAGCAGGCATCTAGAATAACCTCTCCTTCTTTATTCCTGTTGGTTCTCTCATGTGGACCTAGGCTGTTCTCATATTCTGTTTTCTGTTTGTCCTGATATCTGCCCTCAGGGTCCCCCATAATCAACACCATCTTATTTTGTCTTGCTTTATTTAATAAGGTTTGCAACTGCTGCCAGAATACACTCCTCCTAACCATCCTAACCCTGCTGTGGGGCATACGCTGACATTATGAATATTGCCCCATCTTTAAACTGAAGTCTGATTACAATTAATTTGTCATGTATTCTGATAACATTCAGCACTGTCTTCAGGAAACTCTTCAGAACTATACTTCACACACCATTTCTAGTCTGTCCTCATCCTTGAGTAGTAGTCTTTGGGTTTCATACCAGGTAGATTTGCTGCACTGTCCTTCCACCTTGTCCCCTGGATAAACTGGGAATCTGGTCTTCTCCCTACCATTATATTGTCCATGTCCAAGCTGTGCCTGCCAGTGAATCTGTATTCAGTGCTGCAATTCTTAACTAATGTTTGACAGGTTGATTGGTTTTGTGTCCAGCTTTCTTTAATGAGCTTTCCCAGGTAACCCAGACTGGGCAACTGGACATCACCCACCCAGTAGCTTATTGAACCACACACACACACACACACACACACACACACACACACACACACACACACACACACACACACACACACACACACACACACACACACAAAAAAGATCTATCTACTGGACTCCAAGAAGTGTATGCGAAAATTCAATACAATCAGGCTAATGATTGGGTTTCAGGTCACCCCTGAAAAGAGGCCACCAGCCTAGTGGGATTAACCTAGTCAACAAAGGAGAGATTAATAAATAAGTAAATAAATAAGAATAAAATAAAAGGAAGTAGTGTCTCTCACCAAATGTCCTAAAAGAGCCTATGTCAAATTAACCTGCAGTAACCTGTAGGAGACTGAATACAAAGATAAGACCTTAAGGTAATCTGTGTAGGACTCCTGTTGAGGAACCTTTGAGGGCATTCCAACTGTTTCAAGTGCCTGATTAGGTACACACTAAGCTTCATGGGTCTGATAAGGGCTGAGTAGAGTAGTACTATTACTTCCTTGTACTTGGAGGCATACTGTTACCTACGAGTTGGACAACATAGAATGATTTTTTTACTATCTTGGCTATGTGTTGGTCAAACACCACATTGCTGTCTACATATGTTCCCAGATCCCTAACTATCAGGTCATCTATTAGGGATGTGCTATTGATGAGGTAATTAGTTTGAGTGGCTGCTTTCCCAAGGGGTACTACAATGCATTTCTTTGAACTGATTTTTGATCAGTGGCTTTCACACCATTCACTTGGTTGTGTTAGGCCCTCTTATCTTGATGTTGGTGTCATGGGAGGAATCTATGATATTTCCCAATTTACCGTCATTTGTGAACTTGGTAAGCCAGGAGCCTTTGACATTACCCTTGACTTCATAGAAATAGAAGCCCAACACAGAGCCTTGGGGTACTTTGCTGGTGACTGCTCTCTTGGGGGGGGGGGGTCTCGTCAATCCCCACTTCTTGGGTTCTGTCTGTGAGATAGCTGGCAATCAAGCAAGTTATGTAGAAATTTATGCTTAGTTCTGAGAGTTTGTCAACAAAACCTGAGTTGGGTATTTTATTGAACACCTTGGCTAGGTCAAGGTAGGCAGTATGCATTGTTTTCTCCTCATCCATATCCATAGTCATTCTCTCAAAAGACGTCTACCAGGTTAAGTAGGAAAGACCTTCCCTTAACAAAGCCAAACTGGGATGGATCCAGTGTATGTCGATTACCAATGTCCTTGTTGATTATGTCCATGATAATTTATTCCATGGCTTTGCATATTAGACTTGTCAGACTGCTCAGTCTGTATTCCTGATGTGAGTTATGAAGTGGGATGACCATTCTGGGTCTCCATTCACCTGGCAAGTAACC
Source organism: Protopterus annectens (assembly GCF_019279795.1). Lineage (NCBI taxonomy): Eukaryota > Metazoa > Chordata > Ceratodontiformes > Protopteridae > Protopterus > Protopterus annectens. The sequence goes on from NC_056725.1 coordinate 1,585,454,264, forward strand.
TGTTTTGAGGCTCTAATTAAAGACTGCCTCAAGTAGTCCTGCTAGGTCATGTTTTAGGCTATTTAGGAAGCAACCGGTGATATTGTCAGGGCCCACTGAAGCAGAGTTTTTGGCCTTAGTGAGAACCTCCAGGACCTGCTCTTTGTTGATAGTTGGGGGGATATGCTAGAGGGGATTTTACAAGGAGTAGTGGAGGTGGAGTGAGGGTGAAGTTAGAGATAAATTTATCAGCCAGTAGATTTGCTATGTCACCCTGGTCAGTGAAGGTTGTGCCATTTATCACCAGTTCTTCACACTGCTAAATATTACCTTTGAGGTTTCTGACATAGGCCTTGTGATTGTCCTAAGCCTGGAAAGTTACCCTCACCTCATAATTGGCCTTGCTGGACTTTATTAGATCTTAGTTTCTTGTTTACTTAAATCAGAGAGCTCTTGTCTCTATGAGAGTTGCTTTTTCGATTTTGGCCATTTCTTTTGTTATATGACCTTTTAAGTCAGGGATTCCACCAGTATGGTTTGTTTTTGGTATTCGATCTGGGCTTACTTCTGGTAGGTAAGGCAGTCCCAATGCAGCCATTTACATGTTTGTACAGGGTTTCTTTAAATAAATAATTCTGCATAGGTAGCTGTGTTCTTGGGGTTTGGGGGAGCCGTGCATTTTGATAAACTATTGCTTAATAGGATGTAGTTTGCTTTAGTATAGTTCCTGGGGGAAATTTAATAAAGCCTACATGGTCTTTTTTACAGTGCAGGCATTGTGTCATGCTGCTTACATGAAAGTAAGCAGGTTTAGATTCAGTAAGCACTGCTGAGCAGTGAGCACGAGGGCACCAACATGGAAACTTTCATGGCATGCAAATCACCTCATAAGCAGGTAAATCTCATGTGAATGAGGCAGGCAGAGCAATCCAGCAAGCAGATAGGCAGTTCTGCAGACCCCGTGTAAATGTCCATAGTGTCATCTTCTTCTTTTGGCTTTTTCCTGCTTAGAGGTTGCCACAGTGGAACAACTGTCTGCAGAACGATTGGCAGTGGATTTTTTTACGGTGTTGAGTTGCCAGCCCAGCAACCAACCTTTCACAGAAGGCACACACATGCACACACTCACACCTAGGACCAATTTAGAGTGTCCAATCCACCTACAGCATGTCTTAGTGTACACAGAAAAATGCCATGTACAGGAATATCGACAGACAAAAGGGGCTGTAAAAATGTAGCTAGATGGGCAGAAATGGCATAGCATGTACAGATATGAGCAAAACTATCCTCTGTATGTCTGACAAATTAAAGGAAATAATTTAAAATTATTTTTTTTAATAATCTGAGCATGTTTGTGCAGTGCACCACAGTGTGCAAATGTGCTTTATAAGAAAATAAAATTTGGAAAAAACAAAATTAATATGTGACAGAAATGTATTACAGGATCCAGTGTGAAATATCTGCAATGGTGTATTGGTGCTGTTGCTAACCTGTTAAGGCTTTGAAGTGTGTAGTTTCCATGCTGTGAGTATGGATCCCTATGCAAATGAGGTGGAATTACTCAATAGCACAAAAGGGTAATCGTGTCCATGTATTCCCTTTGTGTAGGCAGAGAACCATGTTGGCGTTTACAGAGGAGGTAGCTGACATCAGGGGAGGATATGTCCAATGAAGTCTAAGTTTATTTCAGCCTGCTTGCACGGTGCACTGCAGTGCTGAGTGTATCCTTACAGGGTGGTGTGTACACTCACTTCTAACTTGTTTAGATAAGGGGACCAGGTTTCTGCATGTTTGCACGGTGCACCACCATGCTTAGCATGTCCTTCTGATGGGGAGGGTGCATTCACTTCTAAGCTGTGTTTAGCTAAGTGGAGTGTGTTTCCGCATATTTACATGGTGTGCCGCCATGCTGAGCGTGGAAGTCTGTGGGGGTGTGTACACTGACTGCTAAGCTTTGTTCACCTACTGGGAGCACATTTGGAAGGAGTACCATAGTGCTGGCTGTATCTAAAACCCAGTGACATATTAATTAGTTTTGACCTCTGTTTAACTTAAACTAGGGCCATTAAATGATGTTAATGAAATACTAGGGAGGTGGAATGCATCATAGGTAGCCAATCACACAGTCAGCATCTACAACAGAGCACTGTAAAGTATGTATACACCATACAACCTGATTTCCCCCATACTTTGCACCATTGGAGTACAGACTTGGAAATTTTAACTGAGAGAATGCTAGGGGTTGCTGCAAGTCTGCTACATCTGTATGTGCTACAGGCTGAGGTCAGGTGCTGGTGCTGCTACTGACAATAGACCTAGACTGAGAAGGAAAAGAGTGTTCAGGCCCTGGATAACCTTCCAGGAGCTACATGAGCTGGAGATTGTAGAGCACTGCAGGATGGACAGGGACATACTACAAGGACTCACTGAGCTCTGCTGCACTCAACTCAGAACCAGAGCCAACAGAGGGGAACCCGTCCCAGTGGAAACAAAGGTGTGTACAGCCCTTAGGATACTAGCTGCAGGTACTTTCCAAAGACCAACTGGGGACATGATAGGGGTCTCACAGGCATCTGCTTTCAGGGTGCTCCACCATTTCCTAGATGCCATGCTACCACATGCCAGTGAGCACATTTATTTGCCCCTCACGCCTGAAGTGAGGGCCAGCAATATGGAACACTTCTTCCATGTAGCACACTACCCTGAGGGACTGAGTGCCATAGATTGCACTCATGTACACATCAAGTCACCACCCGGTGAGGAGGGTAAAATCTACATCAACTGCAAGGGGTAACACTCCATCAGCTGCCAGGTCATGCGCAATGCCCAAGGCATTATCATGAATGTGCATGCTAGCAGCCCTGGCAGTTTTCACGACTCCCATATCTGGCATGCATCACAGCCATACCAGATGTTTGCTACGAGGGACATCCCACACGGCCATTTACTGGGAGATGCTGGCTACGCACTGGAACCTTGGATGATGACACCCATCAGAAATGCACACACACACCCACTGAAGAACACCATAATGAAACACATGCACAAACTAGGAACATCATAGAGCATGTGTTTGGGCTTCTGAAGTCACGGTTTGGGTGCCTCGATATATCTGGTGAAGCCCTGGAGTACTCTCCAGCCACATGTGACCATATGTTTACAGTATGTGCTATGCTACACAATATGATCCTATGGAAACAGCTGCAACAGGATCAGCAAAGGGAAAGGATACACAGTCCCCCACCAGTGCCTACATCACCACAGCCACAGGAGGACTCAGAGGAGGCACCCCCGATGATGTCCCTGTAGGCAGGCTTAGGCATGCTCAGTATTCCCTGGCTTTGGCTAAGAGACAACGCATATAGCACATTCACTGACAACCTAGGGCTCTAGGGACTGACACTGTACTCCTACTCACATACATATAGTAAAATTGTTGATGCCAGACAGCCCACACAATCTGTACCTATCCATGTATTGTCTGTTTACTGCATGCATCACAGAGAGTCAGCCCTGAACTACAGTCCTGTCAACTGCTGCATTCGCAAGGTAAGACTCGAACCTACACACTACTTGTAAGGATTACTATAATATGGTATCATATGTATGGATCTGCTGCATTTATGCAGGGAAATATAATGGGCTGTGTGGACAGAAGTAACATTCACATGGGACTACAAGTACCCAGTCCAGTAGTGTGTGTTCCCTAATAATCACTTGGCCTCATGATTGGAATATGCACTACATCAGTCAAGGGAGATGTGGTCACGTGATATTTGGACTACTGCCTATCCCAGCAGATCATGTGCTGTTGTTTCCCCTCCCCCAGCACAGCAGTGTTCCCATAGGTTCATAGGTTCATAGGTTCATACTAGGCTATCTGCCCGAGGGCATTTACAAGCCTAGCCCATCGTTTTGTGGCTTACGCCACCCCTTTAGTATGGGGAACTATACCCATTATTTTGCTGTGCCTCTGTCGAGCAGTGACACTGAGGTAATCCCTGGGGTATATAGGTTCATATAACTGCTTTAACAGTAAGTCAGCAATGGTATATCAGCAGATCAGCAATCTCAGGGCTGTAGTATAGAACTCAATCACATATTGTATGTCACACGTAATGCAGGAATAGCAATGTACATATTTATGCTGTTGACTGTGTGATGAATGACTCCACTGTGTCTGACAGCCTGCGTGACTCAGTGAACCAGGGAACTTACCATGGGTGATGGTGTTGCTGCTTCTAATCTGGAAGTAGGCACATCTTTTGCAAGTGAGGTATTATTAAGTTGGTGTGTTCACAGATTGTCAGTCTGTGTGTGATGTAACATTATGAATCTCAGTCACATATTAAGTACAGCAGACAGATGGGGAATGCCGTGGACATTTTGAGTGAAGTGCAGTACTGCAGAAACAGGGACAGATGTCAATGTCTGTAACATACCTCTCAACTTGTTAGTGCAAGAAATCTGTTCAAAGCCTGACAAAATGAGGGACAAAGGTCCACAAATAGGGGCATATGTTAAAAGCTGCTTTCATACATGTAAACAGTTGCTAAAATAACAGGGTTTGTTTCAACAGACATTGGAAGTCGGACACTCAAATCTATGTCACTATTTAGTGACTTCAGTTCTAAGTTCATCCAGGTGATTTACCAGAAAACCACAAATTTTATAAGGAACAGACCAAAAGTATGAGCCAAAACTCTGGACATTCTGCGAAAATCTGGACAGTTGAAAGGTGTAGTCTGTAACACACAAAACCGCAGACTGGAGTACAGGTAGGTGTGGCCTGGAATCACTTTATAAGTACTGACAGTCACAGTGGGCATTCCCAAACAGTTAAAATGAGCACAATTCTGTTGCCCCATCATCAGACTGACCTGTTATGTATAGATATGTCTATACATAGAGACATATACGTATACATATTTGTCACTATCTCTCTCTCACATATATAGTATATCGCTATGCAGTATCAAATAGATATATACCAATTAACATAGCTATATATGTCACACTGATGCATAAACTCTACCCCTATATCTACATAACACATGCACATATCATACACACACAGCTATATATATATATATATATATATATATATATATATATATATATATATATATATATATGTATATCCCTGGATGTCTATAATGTCTTATGTCTTACATACCCTAATAATAGTGAGTAAATCTGCACTATCATACATCCATACTGTTGCTCAAAGGATCCAAATTAAGGGCGCAACAGTACATAATCCAATTGCTTACAGACCCCTGTGCCTTCTGGATGTCACCACATAGAGAGATGCAGGTTAGCAGGTGGTGTAATGTATAATGTTGTCAATGCACACATGGACAGGGCACATTGTTCCTGCCCACAGGTTTGCCTATCTAACTGCAAGCAGTCATATATGGCCATACTGGTAAATGTACACACATAGCTAGGATAACAACAGTTATCCCACTGCTAGGATACTAGATGCAGATAACAGTATGAGGCAGTATCTCTCTGCAGACCATAGATGCTGTTCAACACAAGCCTAGTTTGTGTAATGCACAAGTACTGTGCCTGCAATCACATATACAACAGACTAAACCTGTGGTGCATGCAATAAGTACTGTGATCTATAGTGAATAAAACTAGATAGGTGCGGGTTCTAATCTCACTCCAGGCTACTTGGTGTGTGTGTGTGTGTGTGTGTGTGTGTGTGTGTGTGTGTGTGTGTGTGTGTGTGTGTGTGTGTGTGTGTGTGTGTGTGTGTGTGTGTGTGTGTGTGTGTGTATACCCCTGCAAAACAACTGCCATGCCCTCATGGGCTATCCACCTACAATGCTTATGCACTTTTTGGCCCTGTAACTTGCTGCTGGCTACCACACTGCCCTCTTCTACAAGGCCTGATGATGTCATCTAACTTAAGACTATCAGTTGACAGTATAGTATCAGGACTTAAGCCGTGGCATGTGTGATATTTACTATGATCTATAGTGTGTAAGATTAGATTAGGTAGGGGTTCTAATCTCACTCTAGGCTACTTGGTAGGTATGTGTGTGTATACCCCTGCAAAACAACTGCCATGCCCTCATGGGCTACCCACCTGCAATAGTTATGCACTTTGTGGCCCTGTAACTTGCTGCTGGCTTCCACACTGCCCTGTTCTACAAGGCCTGATGATGTCATCTACCTTAAGACTTCCAGCTGACAGTGTAATATCAAGACTTACGCCATGGTGCATGCGATAAATACTGTGATCTATAATGTGTAACTAATTGACAACTGTTCCTGAATCCCAACAAAACCAAGCTGCTACTTTTCTCACCTACCCATAGATCCACTCATCCATTCTTCACTATTAAGTCTAACAATGGCACAATCATCTCCCCAGATGACCAAACTAAGCTCCTAGGAGTACTAATAGATAATAACCTCAAATTTGACACACAGATTGACCACATTATTAAGTCCATTAACAAAAAACTAGGCTCCCTCTACAAGGTCAAACCTTTCCTCGCCCATTTTGCTAGGGTTGCTGTTTCATGAACCCATCTTCTCTCCACTCTCCGCTATGCCTCACCGGTATATGCAAACTTCTCTAAAACTAACCTCAACAAACTATCCTCCTGTTACTACCATATAGCTAGATTTGCCACAGGTATGGCATACAGGACTCACCACTGCAACAACCTAGTTCAACTTGCCTGGCTGGAATTTCCTTCCCTTTTAAAGTTCAACCAGCTTACAGTAGCACACAAAGTGCTCAACCAACCTGACAATACCCCAGCCCTCAAGAGCGTTATCACCCCACATAATGCACTCAGGCCACTTTGTTCCTCCAACAAACTATCAGTCCTAACCATAAAATCCAACAACACAGCAGGGGATTCCTAGTTTGCTAACTCAGTCGGTAAAATTTGGAACCAACTTCCTGCAACTCTTAGCCAAGAAACATCTCTACCCCTATTTAAAAATGCCTCAAAATATACTTTAAAACTAACTGGCTCTGCCCCTGCCTAAACCCTGACTAACCCAATCCAACAACTTGGTCTTTCTCTACTTAAATGACTATTAGCAAGTCAGTCATTCTATTCATCTGTTGTGTTATATCATAATGTACAGTTATGCCTGCTGAGTTCAACCTTTTTGCATACTGCAGTGTTTTCCTATTGTGCTTAACATTTGTGAAATGATTTATTTTATATTATTTTCTCACTCTGTTAACCTTTAGCATGTGTCAGTGTATTCCTACTGCGTTATACCTTCTGAAATGATGTAACTACATCCTTTTTGCTCTCTTTGAGTATTATTGTACTATTATTATTACTTTTGTGGAGCTTTTCTCCCCGGTCCTCTGCTGATATATATATATATATATATATATATATATATATATGGGTCTATATTAAACCAGCGAACACTTAAAAAAGCGAATGCTGATTTATCAACCCGATGTAAGTGAAAGCTTGCAATCCCGAACACTCACAAAACAAAAACAAAACAAAACAAAACTTTAAAACAATACATAAAGTGGGGAGCTTTGCCCACCACACCCCCAATGTGGGGAACTGTGCCCCCCACCTCCCCTACTTAAATATATCAATTTGAAGATCGCACTACAGTGCTGAAAAAGGCATCCCGTCCTAAAAATATATATTTAAATAAGGGAGTGCTAGTCTAAGTCAACATTTGCATGGTTGACATTTTTAAATGAAAGACAGCTGTATGAGATTGACAGTCCCTGGGGAAGGGGAAATTGCCCTTTGTCCTCTCCCCAGGGATTGCGTAATCTTGGAGTTATTATATAGATATATAGATCTATGTCAGATGACTGACTTTTTGGAAACTCAAAAAAAAATCGAAGAGACCATAAAATTGAGTTTTAAAAAACTCAAACATCAAGAAAACAAACAAAAAAACAACAAAAATCTACTTTTTACTTTTTTGCAGGGGGGCAAGCTGCACCCCCATGTGGAGGTCTGTGCCCACCACAACCCCTGCAAATTATATATACCAACTCTGAGATCACACTAAAGTGAGGAAAGGGTACATTTCCTGATTCTCACTATACCGCAATCTCCATTCCAAAGCTTCGAGTTTTCAAAAACTCGATCATAAGGTCTAGTCCATATGGAGTTCGAGTTTCTGAAAATTCAATCAACTGACAGGGACTCATATATATAAAATATATAAAATTACCAGTTAATGATTTCACATAAGATTTTACATTGATAGCATCATTTAGGCCTGAAAACTTGTCAGCATTTAACAATTGCCAATGCAACTCTCTAACTTCTAGGATGTTGTTTAAAGGAGAACCAAACCCACAGACTGAAAAAGCATGTTTATTTCATCATGTCTTGATGTTTTCTACATTTTAACACTACATTTGGACTTTATGTACGTTTTTATATTTTTAAATGTAATTCCAGAGTCTGCCCACATGGGGTCTGGCATCTTGATTTTTTAGTCTACTTCTAGGTATCCCACAATGCAGTGTTTGGCTTTAAAATATTATATTATGGCTCCTAAGCTCCTCTCAATGCATTGGCTTTACATGTGTTTTCACATATACCCTACTTTCTTTCAGTCAGTCATGTTTAATTACTATTTCTTGCTTTTCAGTGACTACTTAAAAGACAAACAGAAATGTATTCTCAGTGCCTATTACTTATTTTTTCCTAAAGTGGCCAATTTTCATTCTTTTATTATGCCTGAGTTGTAGTCCTTAAACTCATCTCCCTTTCCGCTAAACACCTCCCCTTCTTATTTGTCAAAGTGGCAAAGGTAATTTGAGCTGTTTGCTGCTGTGATTGACATCTCACAGCAGGAGACAAAGTTCATGTACTGTTGCCTTGTATTACCCACCTTTTTACAGTGGGACACTTATTTTTGCTGCACCATAACCTCATTCTTTCCTCAAATTGTAATCCTTACTACCAACTAATTGGTAGCACATTGTTTTGCAAACCTTCCAACTTCATTTTTTTCAGGGATTACTGAGAAAGCAAATTCTTAAATAATTGTGTCACAAAGGCCATAAAAAATAAAACATTTTGTTTTTATATAGTACGGTGATGCACTTAAAATAAGACTTTTTGCATCAACATGCATTTTCTAAACAATAGTAATGCAAGTGTAAACTATCATATTATTGACTTAACAATAATCACCACTGATTGCCTGAGAAGTTATGAGGGACAGGCCAAAAGTAATATAAAAAAAAAAAAGCATGAGCATTTTGCAAAATCAGGGGCATTTGAGATGTATGGTCTTGGGCCAGTTACTTCTTATTGTACTGTTTGTATTTGCTCCTTTGCTCTTAGGTAGTAAGGACTGAAATTACTACCTTTAATTAAAACACATGTAAAGTCAATGCATTGCCAAAAGCTTAAGAGCTATGATGTAATATTTTAAAGGCAAACACTGCATTTTGGGATACCTAGAGGTTGAGAAAAAAAAATCAAGATTGCAGACCCCCTGTGGGCAGACTTTAGAATTACATTTTAAAATATAAAAAAAGTATATAGAGTCCAAAAGTGGTGTTAAGATGTAATAAACATCAAAACATGATGAAATAAATATGTTTTTTCAGTCTGTGGGTGCAGTTCTCCTTTGAATCAACTTTTCTAAAATTGTTATGCACTTATATTTATTTTTTTAATTTCCACATACAATCTAATGTCTGAACCATGCATTAGATACATCATGTTTCCTTATACATTCCAAACATTGATATATACTCTGTGAAAGTTTCTGTGGTTTTATTAAGACAGCAGCTCTCACAAGAGTCATATTTTGCAACATAGATTATATTATTCAAGATGCAATCAAAATGACAGTTAACACCAATGGTTTTATTCATGTGTCCTAGATACAAGTAGGGACTGTTATATATAAACCTGCAATATTTGCTGAAGCCTCAATTAGAAGTCCCTTTTGGTTTGTTGGAAGTAGGTCCAGATTTAACAAACTCATTAATTTCTAACAAGAATTTTAAATTCTCTCCTTTTAATTTACAAATAATGGCTGAGGGGCTAATGTCCTAAACATTTCAGAATTGCCACTGATAATATTACATGAGTCTATAATAACTTGTCCAACTGCCTTGTTGTCTAGTGACACAGAGACAATGAAGCTGGTAATATCTTTTTCAGTATCATCAGGTGCCTTATTTGGCATATTTGCTTTTAAGGAAATTGCTTACTAATGTTCAGTAAACTCTCATTTGCAATTTTATTCAATGGTGCTTTATTATGTTGGTTATTTCAAAAAGCTTGGTCAGGAAGTCAAATTCTTTCTTAATGTCTTTTTCTTCTGTAATAAATCTAGTGGCTGTCATATATTGCCCTCTAGCAACATTATATTTTATTCTTATAGGATTTGAATTCACAAAGTGTAAATAGCTTTTTACAAACATAGAGATATGAAATAAGTAAAGCAATTTTCTATTTTGTTCATATGGACTGTAACATGTAAAAACATTACCCATATAGCTGTATCATAGCAATACCTTTTATCAGATGATAGTACTGTTGAATAAAAATAAAATAATTATTAGACAAGGGAATTACTTATTTTTTTCTAAAGTACAAATGGTATTAATATGAATAATTCCCATTTTCTTATTACAGCATAAATGCATTCTCATAAATACTAACCCTATGTCTTGAGGGCTTAAAGTATATAATGAGGAAGAATTTATATTTTGTGCTATATGATTTAAGAAGCTTTCTAGCTATACATGTATGTTCTGTTTTAAACCATACCTTGTAACTATAGGTCTAAATGGTGAAGCTGTTAAATTCTTATAAGTCTTGTGTATGCCAAATAAACCACCTATTCTTGGTTCTTTAGCCATTATATATAGAAAGGTACCATACCCAATATATCCATTTAAGAATAATTTAGTTAAAGTTTCATCCACTTTATTATAGCTGTTAATAATATCAAATAATGCAGTATTATAGCTCAAACTATCAGAAAGCAAGACTTGATTGGACAATACATGAATTCCCAGACTTATTATTTATTTATTTATTTATTTAACATTTGTTTACCGGGAAAGTCCCACTTGGAATTAAGTCAGTTTTCAGCAGTGACCCGGGGAGAAATGCTCCAAATGCATGTTTTTACATTTTAAGGAGTAATTTTTGGGATGTTTTCCCAAATTAGATTGACATGTGGCTTCCGCTGTTGATTGCAAAAAAAAAAAAAAAGAAATTAAAAAGATTTCAAACAGTATATTCAGAGAGAAAAGCATGTCCCCTGGTTGGCTATATTAGAACCTAAACAAAAGTTAGCTATGGAGAACCAAATAAGGGTCCAGACCAGGAGGTAATCCGAAAAGTTTATTGTCCAAAATGCCCAAAATGCTTTACATACCAAATACGTTTTCGAAAATCTTCTTCAGAAGGCAAAACATTAAACACTGGTATACTGCACTTAAATAGGTGTATACAAGTCAATTAACCAATAGATTCATAAAATTCATTATCAATCAGCAATTCAATTAAGAATATTATTAAAACATCAAACACTGTTTTGTGGCATCTGTCCTTGTAATTTTTTTATATATAAATACAATGGATTTTAAAAATGTATATGACATCATAAATTTCCACACTATAAAAATATGTGGTAAAATATGTTGATTGAAAAATATTATATATAATAAAACAATTCAACAAAAACAGTTTAAAAACACATTATAGGGTCATTTTCATAAAATGTATTTGTATGCTGCCCTCTAGTGGCAATTTACAATTTTGCTCTCCTCAATTTTAATACAGGAACTATAGATAACATATCATTAAGCCCAGGACTTTTAGTGGCTTCCAGTATGATCTGCCAAAATAACTCTCTATATTCAAGTTTCGTTTCCCACATACCCCCCCTAATTTCTTTTGGAACCACTTCAATAACAAAAAACCTAAAGGAAGCTTGTGAACAAATTAACGTATGTCTAAAAAGTGCATTATTCATATTCTCCTTTTTAATTTCATAATGATGTTCATATATTCTTAATTTAAGCTTCCTCTCAGTTTTACCTACATAAAAGGACCCACAAAGGGAACAAAGAGCTAAATACACCACACCATTGGTGTTACAATTAGAAAAGGTGTTGCCCTTAATATGTTTATTCCTACTAGGTATGTGTATACTGGAACAGTTAATAATATATGGACATTGGGAACATGAACCACATTTAAAAGTCCCCACACTTCTGGATGAATGTTCAACTCTAGAACCACCCCCAAACTCAAATAATCTCTTAAAATTAGTATCCCTTCTATATATAAATCTTAATGGTTGACTTTGAATTTCTTTTAATTCAGATATTTGTTTGAAATGGTCCCATTCCCTGGTGACCGTTTGTTTAATATTATCTGAGTCACCTGTATAATCTATTATATATGCTTCATCCCAACTATTAGTAGTAATATTAGCATTAGTGTGGGGACTAGGTACATCATCAATACCTAAAATGGGAGCCAACCTCCCTTTCCTACCCACCAACACTTCATTGGTGACATTACAAATCAAATTTTCAGGGTAGCATCTATCCCTAAACATTTGAGTAACAAAATCACATTCTTTTGTAAATTCATTGTCTTGTGAAGTCATATGACTTATTCTTACTAGTTGCCCTTTAAGTAGGTTCTTTTTCTGAAAAAACGGATGCCCACTACTAAAATGAAGGTACGAATTGGAAAAAGTTTTTTTCCTAAAAACTTTAGAAGAAAAGGAATGATCTAATTTGGTCAAAGAAATGTCCAGATAGATTAGTTCATAACTATTGAGATTATAGGTAAAATCCAAAAATTCTGTGGTTCCTTTGAGGTATGTAAGAAATTCAAAAAATCTTTCTTGAGAATCATTCCAAAAATACAAATGTCATCAAGAAAGCGTTTGTATAAACACCAACAACTGGAAAACTCACAGTTAATAACAAATAATTTCTCCCACCAAGACAGAACAATGTTTGCATAAGTAGGGGCACATTTTGCCCCCATAGCAACCCCTCTTTCCTGTTTATAAAATTCCCCCTCAAAATACATAAAATTGTTCTGAAGTACTGTTTCCATTAATAATAGGCAGGTCCTAAAATCATTAAAACTGAATTTATCGCTATCTCTCATGCTTTCTTCTAGCCATAATAGTCCTGTTTCACGAGGGATAGAACCAAATAAATCTACAATATCCAAAGTTACAAACAATATATTGGGATTAAAAAGTTCTGGTTTTACCTGCCTAAGAAAGTCCCAAGAATCTTTTAAAACTGTACTTCCCTCATTGGAGAGGGTTTTTAACTTAACATCTACATACTTTGCTAGAGGGGTGGTAATAGACCCCTCAGAAGAAACTATTAGTCTTAGTGGTGGGTCCGAAGGGTCCTTGTGGACCTTCAGAATACCAAATACTGATGGTGTCCTGTGATTCTTGTCAGACAAAAAATTGTAAATATCCAAATCAATAGAACCTTCTAACAGCAAATTATTTAAAAGAATATTAATCTTAGAATAAGCTATATTCACTTCATTTATAGAAGCTTTAGAATATTTAGAATCATTAGATAACATTTCTTTCATTTTAGATTCATATAAAATATAATCCATAAGCACTGTTCCACCCCCTTTATCTGGCTGCATAATTTTTACAGCTCTGTTGTTTATTAATTCATTCAATAAGAATTTTTCATCATGGGAGAGATTAGAATTAACCCTATGTGTGTTAATAGTATTTCTAATCTCCCTTTCCAATATTATTTCTAAATTTCTGAGCTGTGGATGTATGGGCGGATTAAAAGTACTTTTTTTCTTAAATACTGGTTCTATGGGTATGGAATTGGAACCCGCGAACATTAGAGCTAGGTTCTTCCTTCTTACAAATAACTTCATATCAACAATAGCCTTGGGAATGCTTACTTTCCTAACAGGTATAAATTTAAAACCTCTGGAAAAAAGTTTGAAATGACCCAAATTAACAGATTCAGTACTATTGTTAAAAATCTTATAATTTTTGTACTCAAAAATATTGGCATTCTGTACAATTTCAGTACAAGCATTTTGATTCTCTAATGTCTGGGGTTCTCCCTGGGGTTGTAATAATTGTAATATACAGGTTTCTTGTTCCGTATCTTGTTGGATCTTCGGGGGAAGGGGGGAAATGCAAAGGATCATCGTGAATGAATTCCTGGGAAACATCATGAAAAACCTCCCCTTGCGTGTGTGGATTGTCAATAGATCTATTATTTATACCTATGTAACTTTCCTTAATATGCAAATTGAAAGGTCTGGGTTTAGGGTATGCCTTACCATCCTGGTATTCCCTAATATCCCTTTGCAATTTGCCCTCTTTCCTCTTCATATTGTTTTTACAATTTAAATCAATCTGTTGAAAAATGTTGAAATATAAAGCTTTTTCAGACTCCACACTAAACAAAAGGTCCTGAATAATATTAGAGTTAATAAACTCCATTTTTTCCAACAATATTTCCCTCGTTCTCTCATTTTCTGCAACAATAGCCCTTACAACATCCAAACCACACTTGTCAAATATTTGAATTAGTTTGGTATGAAATACAGACCCCTCTTCCACACGGTTAGGAAACTTGCAAACCCGCAAGCCTTTAGGTACTATATTCCTACTCAAACATTCTTTATGAAAGGTGTTATCACAACCCAAATGCTTGTATTTGTCCATATTATGATGTATAACATCCAAACTTTCCCTATAAGTCCGAGTACCAGTCTAGGGAGTATCAGTTTGGGGGTGGTTCTAGAGTTGAATATTCATCCAGAAGGGTGGGGGACTTTTAAATGTGGTTCATGTTCCCAATGTCCATATATTATTAACTGTTCCAGTATACACATACCTAGTAGGAATAAACATATTAAGGGCAACACCTTTTCTAATTGTAACACCAATGGTGTGGTGTATTTAGCTCTTTGTTCCTTTTTTGGGTCCTTTTATGTAGGTAAAACTGAGAGGAAGCTTAAATTAAGAATATATGAACATCATTATGAAATTAGAAAGGAGAATATGAATAATGCACTTTTTAGACATACGTTAATTTGTTCACAAGCTTCCTTTAGGTTTTTTTGTTATTGAAGTGGTTCCAAAAGAAATTAGGGGGGGTATGTGGGAAACAAACTTGAATATAGAGAGTTATTTTGGCAGATCATACTGGAAGCCACTAAAAGTCCTGGGCTTAATGATATGTTATCTATAGTTCCTGTATTAAAATTGAGGAGAGCAAAATTGTAAATTGCCACTAGAGGGCAGCATACGAATACATTTTGTGAAAATGACCCTATAATGTGTTTTTGTTGAATTGTTTTATTATATATAATATTTTTCAATCAACAGATTTTACCACATATTTTTATATTGTGAAAATTTATGATGTCATATACATTTTTAAAATCCATGGTATTTATATATAAAAAATTTACAAGGACAGATGCCACAAAACAGTGTTTGATGTTTTAATAATATTCTTAATTGAATTGCTGATTGATAATGAATTTTATGAATCTATTGGTTAATTGACTTGTATACACCTATTTAAGTGCAGTATACCAGTGTTTAGTGTTTTGCCTTCTGAAGAAGATTTTCGAAAATGTATTTGGTGTGTAAAGCGTTTTGGGCGTTTTGGACAATAAACTTTTCGGATTACCTCCTGGTCTGAACCCTTATTTGGTTCTCCATAGCGAACTTTTGTTTAGGTTTTGGTTTTTATTGTTCGCTATCATCTCTCGGTTTGGTTTTGGCTATATTAGACAAACAGGGTTAGCCACCGATCAGAATGAAAGGAAAGTCCTAGGAACTGGCAAAGTTTATTTTTTAAGAGAAGACAGAGGACTAGCTTCCTTCCCTACAATGGATGGCCAACAGAAAATATAGGTACTGTGGTATTATGTTTCCAATGATACTTTAAGATGTGAAACATGGCAGTCCTCCACCCACCCATTTCCATTCCATTGAGAATTCATGCGCTGCAGTGACACTATCTGCAAATGGTCAAATATGGAATGACAATTTTCTTAGCCCTAAAATAATTAGCCGGCGGCTTGTACTTGGAGCTGCCCACAGGTGCTCATGTGTTTGCATGGCATTGTGAAGAAATCTTTGCAATGTTTGCTAGGTTTACTCATCATGCAAATTGAGAGATTCAGAAACAGTAATGAGATGAGCCCAAATTGACATAATCATCATGCCCTGAAGAGTGAGTTTACACAATATAACTACAACAAGAAACACAGGGTCTCGTTGTGCTACAGAAGGAAACTTGTGTAAGCAGAGTTTTAATTCTACTAAGGGCATTTTTTAAGAAATATTCCTTTTCAAGAAGATAACAGCTTAAATAAGGTACATGCTACTTTTCACACATCTATTTCTCTATGCAATGGTAGCTTCTGGTCTACATGGGATGCCAGTTTGTCAGTACTTGTACATGTGCTGCTCAAACCTTTATTAAGGATTACATTGCAAGTGTACTGAATGTAGTAGCATAAAGGATTGTTAGAGCAGATGGTAGACACGCCTCTGAGCTCATGTTGAAAGAAATACTATCGTAGTATTCTGTGCCTTGCACATATGTAATGGCCCTCAACATTTTTAGCAGTTCTGTTGTAATGGTCAGGTATTGTTCAACTGCAGTTTTGTGCCTGTTTTATTGAAAATATGAGATCAGTACACATACATGCTTAACACTTATTTAAAGATTGTGGATACAGGGAAGACAGCAAGAGTCAAGTGGGATAAGCCGATCCTTCCAATAGAGCAAGGTGGTTTGGGATTACCTGATTTGAAAAGGTATTTCAGAGCTACACAGATATGACTCCAATACATAGCACAAGCAGAAAGCTATAATTCAAAGTGGAAAGGGGCAATGATGAAACGGGGGGAAGCTCAAGAAACAAGGAGAGGCTGGAATTTTGGATGCAGATCCTTAATGAGAATAACAATAACCATACAGAATATTATATTGATAAAGTAGCAAAAAGTACTCTAAGAACTAAGCCAACAAGGGAATGGAGAAAGGCGATCCTCTCAATAGGGATGACTGTAATTAGGGATACAGAGGGGCTGGAATTTACTGGAGAAAATCGGCAAAGGATCCAAAGTATCAGGAGCATATAATTAGAGAGGGAAAGGTAATAGAATGGGAAGAGGCCAAGAATCTATTTGGACTGCAGGCTAGAGATTGCCTTGCCTATCAAGGATTGATATCAGAGTATAGGCAAAGAAAAAGGAATAGGGGGATACTAAATGAAATACCAGCACTGGTAGAACTTAGAACAGAAGCTGCTATTAAAATGGATAATTAGTAGACCATATAAAATATGCCATGATAACTATAAGCATCAATCAGAGGAGAGTAGAAAAGATTGGGAAGAGAGACTTGATAAGCAATTCACAAAAAAACATTGGGGGTATGTGTATGGCTCCCAGATATGCAACAAAATCTAGAAGATATAGGTCTTTGCTCAGAAGTATTTGCATGGGTATTTTTATACCCCAAGTAGACTACAAATATTTTTTTTTCATGTAGATATCAAATGTTAGAGGTGTGATGAGGAAAGAAAAAGATAATTGGGACTATATTTTTGGGAGTGTAATGAGTTGTTGGATTTAAAAAAATTCCTGTAGACTACTCTATTAGAAATACTGGGTGAGCAGATTGGTATAACTAAGGACATTATTTTTTTGGCTATGATACAGAATCAGAATTGCCTGGACATAATAAGGTCTTGCTGAATTTATGGTGGCTTCCAAAAAAACAATTACTAGAAAATAGAAACCAAGGTCTAAACCAACTGTATTAGAAGTAGTGACTATAGTAACAGAGTTAAAACCACTGGAAATGGGATCTTTAGAAA
Source organism: Protopterus annectens (assembly GCF_019279795.1). Lineage (NCBI taxonomy): Eukaryota > Metazoa > Chordata > Ceratodontiformes > Protopteridae > Protopterus > Protopterus annectens. The sequence continues at coordinate 1,585,472,128 of NC_056725.1, forward strand.
ATGGTAGGAGCAAATTACATAGAAAAAATGGGAATTGTGGGAACAATACATGCAGAATAATGTTTTGGAGGAGGAATGAGGTTTAAGGAAGGCCAGATTTGAATGAGCCATATAATGTTTGACTGACAATGACTGCAAAGACTGTAAGTGATGTATAATGTTTGCAACTAAAAATATGTCAGTATGGTTTGTTTTCATTTATATAAATGTATGGTTGCCTGTGTCATAAGTGATAATTTATTAAAGATGTTTCTTGTTTAATATTTAACTGTCAGGTACAACTGCAGCATACTATATGGTCTAGTAGGATAATAGTATTAGCAGTGTAAGGTTATTAAGGCCTATGCTGGAACAAGGCTGTTAATTCGACTGTTTTCCATACCAACACAACTATGCCTAAAAAAAGATCTAAAAAAAAAATACTGTGTCTGGTGGTGCTTCCACATCCACCCACAAACTGAAATTTACAGATACTGAGAATGAGGTGGTACTGGAGGGCACTCCATCTCCATGGATGATGGCTCTTTGCTGTCCATTCAACTGACCAGCCCTTCTGTGTCCATGCCTGGGTTGATATTTTCAGCAATGTTAATGCTGTGGCTGATCAGGATGACAGCTATAGCAAGATCTGCCACAGGGCCATGAATATGATTCATGCTGCCACCCTTAGAGCAGGAGCTATGGAATGGGAATGTAGGACAACAGTTAGTGAACCATCAACTGACCTTGCCTTGTGGAGAGTGAGGCACTCCTGGCTTCTGTTAAAGGTAGTACAACCTCTGCAGAGTTCCACAGTGGAGTGCTGGATGTAGCAGAGTTGAACAGGCCCCAAAGAGTTTCAACTACAGACACCCTAGGTTTGTAATTGTATTAACAGCTGTAAGTCCTCATTTACTCTTCATCCCGCTATGCTTCATTAAACTTGTCTGATTTATTGTGTTTGGGTATATGTGACCATGAATCCAACAGGCACATGCATTTAATGGACCATGTTATTATTTTTTCTCATGTTTATAGTTGTACAGATATCAGTTGCATGTGTAGTTGTATTACTGGTTCATACTTACACTTGACATTTTTTACTTTATCTGATGCTGAAGGATCAGCAGCCACTGATAATGATGACAGGGATGAGATGGTGCAGTCAGGAGATGCAGGTTGATTGCTTGACTCAGGGAGTGTGACTGCATCCCTTAAACAAACTATGGGGACAGTCTCTATTCCTGCAGATACCCATGGTACACAAACATTTGAGAAAAAACAGGGTGATGGAGACACTACAGGTTAGGGCTGTGTGCTGGTCCTTGAATATATTATAGTTAAAGATCCCAAATTAGGCTGACAATGCTGTAGCATTCATGGGCAGGAAGGCCTACTCAAGGGAGCTGGCAATGGTGCTTGCCAGAGGCATGGTAATTCTTGCTCCTAAGGTTGGTGTCTCAGTGGCTACAACCCAACTTATACACAGGGTCATCATGGAGGCACAGGCTAATTCCACCACAACCATGCAAGAGATAATGTGGGTGATCTAGGCTGTGCATACTGACCTACAGGAGTACATGTCTTGTATGTGTGACTCCTTCAATATACTGAATCACATATTGGACCACGCAGTGTCTTCACTGGGTCATCTGGTGGGGGTGAAGGGCCATCCTCACAGCTGGTCATTTTCTACATCCACAGGTGTTAGGCAGCCTGGCCATGGATGAGTGAGATCCTGCTCCCACAGTGCTAGCATTTCCACATCATCAATTGTGGAGGTGTCTGCATCTTGGAGAAGGCATCCTTGTGATCATGACCTTTGTTATACTTGCACATCTTCTAGCAGACATTAGTTGAGACCATGTAGAACACCACCAACTAGTCAAGGTCATTGTACAGCTAATACAACCCCTGGCAGAGACATTTCTCATGGGCGGGGGCATGCATGCTTAACCCTCTGTCATGCATGCCCTGGATGTGTCCAGTAGGTCAAGCCACAATGCTGCATCAAGAGCTGAGGCTCTGTCCCTGCAGACAAGCACATACCAACTCAGCCCCTAGCACATCCTAAACATCCACTGACCCTGTCCCTTCTGGACATTAACCCCTCCATACTGGTTATTGCACTCACAATAAAATCACTTTTTTTTCTTTTACCACACCTCGGCACTCACACACTTCCCTGTCAAAGACATTTACTCCTGTATTTCCTTGTTTACCTCTGCAAATTATGATAACCGTACCCTGCCCTTTGTACATTGTACTTGGGTTGCCTATGTCTGATGCACAGCATGGCCAGTCTATGCATGAGTAAGCACAGCTTGGTATTTTACATGTATCATTTTTACAGTAGTGCATCTGCGTAACTCTTGTATGGCTGTCTTGTAAAGGTATGTGCATTCTTTTGCCTCTTTGCTATTGCCACAGCATACTGTGCCTGCCTCTGTTAGGTATAGTTATCACCTGCTACTGGATCCTCTGCAGACTCCTTATCTACCTCAGCTTTTGTTACCTGTGGTGATGGGAACTGATGGACCTGCAAGAGGCCACCCTACTGCAACTGCTTCCTAACTATAATAATGGTGGGGTCATACTGCAGTGTTTCACTGGATGAATCCAGGCAACGTAAGCATGCATTCAGCAGCCCAAACACATGCTCTGTCTTATTTCTGGTTTGCAGTAGTGCACAGTTGTACTCCCAGTCAGTTTAACTGCATTGATTTCTGATGGGTGTCATGAGGCAGGGCTTCAGGGCATATCTGACATCACCAACATGATAACAATGTGGGACTTTACTCCTTGCAAATCAACCTTGTGCCATATGTAGGATTCATGAAAACTGTTCGGATGGCCTGCGCATGCATTGTAAATGATACCCTGTGCATTACATGCCATCTGACAGTTGATAGGATGACACCCTTTGAGGTTCACATACCTCCTTCCATTTTACAACTTGGGGACTTTATTTCAATTTGAGTACAGTCTATGGCTTCCACAACCTCGGGAAAATGGGGTATATCATAGAACTCCTGCATAGTGTTGGCTGTCTCCTCTGGGGTATGTGGGGACCACATATACTTCCCCACATGATAAAGCATGGAGGGAACAGTGGAGCATTCTTGAGGCAGAGGCTTGAGGTATCCTCACCATGTTCCCAGTAGATTGCTGAAAGGTCTCTATAACTAATATATGTAAAGCCACACATAACTTGGTATCCACTGGGATAAGTGCTCCATGACTCTCACTGGGCAGCAGATGAGGCTGCCATATTTCCATGATTTGTGGCATGGTGTCCCCATTTTCTTGGTTCTGGTCTATTATGCTGTGTTGTGCAAGGCAAGAAATGTTAAGCATGGTCAGATGACTCTGCTCCTCCAGGGGTGATGCCATCCACCATCAGGCACAAAACAGCTGAAATGAGAGCCTTCTGCAGATACACATTTACAAAGGCTGTGGCAACCTTAAGCCTATTTGCATGATGCACTCCATCTGAACATGAACATATGGCCAAATTCAAATCTAAAGCGAGCTCAGTGTCACTGTGTGATATTTTGATGTTTCTGAATCATTCTGCTATGTTGTTTTGCCTCATTATCATACGAGGCACTTCATTATACAGTCACTGCTATATAACACAACTGACACATCATTTTGCCTAGTCATGTTGTGTAGCTTGGTTTTCTGAATCTCATCCACCCTGTGCATGACTGCTCATTACACAAATTCATGTATTGTGATGTGACAAATTTTTCCGAATCCAGCCTCAAAAGAAAAAAGTCAAAGGTTTTAAAATAAAGGTTACCATCAATATAAAATGTTGTTTTTTGCAGATGATATATACTACTAAACTTAAGTAATTGTTATCACATAATAATTAGATAAGGTACTAACAATTGGAAACAATATATAACCTTGAATGAAATGAGCAAAGTCTACTATAATACTAAGAAATCAACATATAAGCTGATCTGTAATAGAGGGATATAAATGCAACTGTCATTGGAACTCTTTTAAATACTCAGGACTGTACCACAAATATTAATTATATACCATAGTTAAGGCATATATGAGATAAAGTTTAAATACGACAAATTATACTTTACATTTGAGGACAGATTAAATCTAAGTAAAATTAAATTATTGCAAACATGTTTTGTATTATTCAAGTAAACCTAAAATAAGGCACACATGGAACTCAGCAAAATGGACAACTGCTTTAATGAACAAGCACAAAAACAATCCACAGCAAGCTAAATCACAGCAGCACAGCACATCCAAGGGGAATATTTTAGACAATCTAAAGGCATAGCTATGGGTGCCCATTGTGCACCTACATATGCCAACATCATTTTATTGTATTGGGAAGAAAAATTTCTTCACAATTCTAATTTTAAACAATACTGGTACCACTGTGGGCACTTCCTGGATGATGTTTATCTTTTTTGGAACAATACCCTGGAAAAATTCATGGAATTTTTTGATTATATTTCAAATACAACTAAATTTTTAAAATTCACCTATAAAGTAGATGAAGTTGAATTGTGTTTTTTAGATGCAAATATACAGAGAATGGGGGAAGGTTTTAAATCAAAAAATTTTTAGAAAAGACACGTTTTCTAATGCTTACTTGCATTATACAAGCTCTCACCCACATTTTCAAAAAAGAGCAATAGTTAAAGGCCAATTGGTGAGAACCAGTAGGATGACGTCAGATGATCAGGATTTTAATACTGAATGTGAATCCATTAAAAGTATGTTTGGAACAAGGGGGTACCCAATAGATCTCCTAACGTCAGTTATTGTAGAGGTTAAGGAAGGAAGAACAGGAAGATTTGCTCTAATTTTGGGTGCACCCCAACCTACATTAGAAGTACAAAATATTGAGGCAAACTCTGCTATTGCTACGACTTTAGAAAAAGGTTTTTATTCTGCCATGTTTACCACCTTTGACGGTGAGAGTAATCTGGTGAGAAGTATTCTTAGTAAAGAATGGAAAAAATTTGCTAGTTTGTCTGATTTAAATCCTATTTTTGAAAATCCATTTAAATGTGTATATAGGAAGGGACATAACATCAAGAATATATTGGAAGGGACAAACTTCTTTAACCCCACTAATAATAATAACAAAAAAGGGACACGAAAATGCGGGCGTTGCCCGTATTGCATTAACATCAAGGAAGGTGATTCTATTCTTTTGAAAAAGAGGAACAAGTATATCACTACTCAAGGTTTTGCCAACTGTAATACCACAGGTCTGATTTGTATTGCTACATGTGAAATCTGTGACTCTTTTTACGTTGGCAAGACCGGGAGGAAATTGAGGCAGAAAATTTACGAGCATTTATATGAGATACGGAAAAGAAAAGATAATAATGCTCTGTTTAAACATCAAAATATTTGTGCAAAGCTAAATTTCAGTTTTTTGTCATAGAAGTAGTCCCACGAGACCCCAGGGGAGGGCCTTCGGAGACTCGGTTGGAATATAGGGAGCTATATTGGCAAATTATTCTTGATGCATGTTCTGCCCCTGGTTTGAATGAAATGTTATCCTTGAAACCTGTGCTGAAATTGAGATCAGCTAAATTTTAGTATGTTATTATTAGAATATTTATATTTATATTTTTAAATAATTTTATATATTATATATGTAAGCATTTTATGGTTTATGTTAATAATAATATATGTATTTATCTTTTAACAGGATGAACATGCATTTAATTTAATTTCCACAAGATGGTGCTATTTCATTGTATTTTTGGATTTAATTTAGCTTCTGCTTTTGAAAAAAACATTTTAGAAGCATTTTAGGTTTGTGTTGGTAATACTTATATTTAACAAAGCAATTTTAACCAAGGTTTATGTTTGAAGTATTTTATATAACAAAATATATATACATATCTATTTATTATATCTATTTATTATATATACTTTTGGTTTTAACTTTTAGATTCATTCACCTTTAAGGTTCATGTGTTTTAATGCATTTTGCATGTGTAATTGAATTTGTTCACTCATTGGTTCATTTGAATTAGATTAGCTTATTTATTCATCAAAGGAAGAGAGGTTAGGTATCTGATGAAGTTATTGTGATGAAAACGTATGTGGATTAACTTTACAGCGTTATTGTGCTGTTGCTTGTGCTTTGCAATTTCGTTTGCTGTGCTGTGCTGCTGTGATTTAGCTTGCTGTGGACTGTTTTTGTGCTTGTTCATTAAAGCAGTTGTCCGTTTTGCTGAGCTCCATGTGTGCCTTATTTTAGGTTTACAAGTTTTTATCTTGGCACTCAGACCACTGGTTTGGTTTATTTGAATTATTCAAGCCTTACCTTTAGTTCCAAATAAGAGTCATATACAAGATTTAAACAAGATTCTTAAGAATTCTCTTTGGTATCTGCTCAAGCTCTCTACAGGCCTTATTCGTTGTATTAGAGCATGGGAAATGGAGTTAGTGGTCTTCCAGATTAGGGCTTGTTGATTCTGTCATTTATCATTAATCTTTTCAAGACTGGATATGTCTTATTTTACAAATTGGAAAGAAATACGTAAGGCAATATTTAATTACGTGAATTTTAAAGTACTGGATAATTTATTAAATATCATTGATAATTGAGTGTTATGGGTATTAAACAACTGATTACACCAATATATTCCAAATTATGCAAATTCAAATTACAGAAATACAGTATTGAAGAGTTTTAAAATATTATATGCAGATAACCAATACTTACAATTTCTTAATTATATCCCCAGTTTATCTTATACTCAGTTTTACTAATGCCCTTGGTAGGATGAAATTATAAAACTTGTTAGAAATGTCTTAATATATTAGTTTAATTTTGCAAAGGGAGAAAAGGTTCCTTCAGAAGATTAAATAATATGTAAAGATGATCTAGCTCTAGAAGATTAGTTAATTGTCTATAGTACTAGACATTCTACAACTATTATATTGTGAAACATGTCAAAAGTATAAAGTAAGAACTTTGCAACATGCTAACCTATATTAAAATCAATATTTATAAACAAAGAAGCCCACAATTCAGTTTTGTCTGAATCACGTAAGATAGGATTATCACACAAATCAGGTTTTACCAAAATTTTATTGGAATGTTCTGGACCAAATAATTTTCAAAACTGTAAAAAAATGGTTAAGTCATTTATATTAATATCACCAATAAAAGATCACAACCTCTCACTTTTGAAGATATATATATATATATATATATATATATATATATATATATATATATGTGTGTGTGTGTGTGTGTGTGTAAATTTAGTCATGTAATCCACCTCATTCTGCACAGGAGTGCTAAAATATTTAATAAAGACAGCAATTGTTGCTGGAAATGGAATATAGCAGTCAGAGCCAATGAAAAACATATTTCTATGATTATGTCCTGTCAGAATTTTGTAATACATTTCAAACATTCATTCAGTTGTTTTAATTAGGTAATTTGAAACATTGAAGCATCTAATATTGTCTAATACTCCAATTCCACCAGTTTTAAAAGAGATCAATATTTTTGTTTTGGTGTATGCTAGAAATAGAAAGACACTTACTACTGCAAATTGAAAGATCCAGTTATATTCTCTTTTACTTAATACTTAATTATAACTGCTATTGTTTATGAATATGACATTGATCCCAATTAATCTGAGAAGTAAATTCAAATTTATGCATTACAACTTCTGCTTAAAACTTTTATTATTGTGAGTAAAATACTATGAAACTATTCTATAATAATGCAGTTTGAACTGAAAACAATGCATTACATTAACACTGTAGGATATTACCAGTGTTAAATGATACATCATGCATATACTATAAATAGTTTATTTTTTGGCCTCATAAAGTTTTATTTACTGGTTATATGGATCTAGTAGTAAATAATAACAAATTAGTTCTTAACTAATAACTACTATATTGTAAAACATGTCAGAAGTAAAAAGTAAGAACTATGCAATAATGCTAACTTGTATTAAATCAATACTTATACACAAAGCAAGCCCTAATTCAGTGTTGTCTGAATCATGTAATATGTAATTATTTTGGCTTCATATAAAGTTTTATCAACTGTTTATATGAATTCCATAGTTAATAACAGCAAATTATTTCTTAATTTATTATGATAATCTTTGCTATGTGTTCAAACCCTAAAGAATGTTTTGTTCAATTAAAAATCTCAGTAAAATATTTAAAAAGAATGGCATAGAAATTGAAAAGGCAGTTATATTTAAATACTTAGGCATTATACTATTTCCTGTCCTTTCGTGTTCTCATGTTAAGTGCCTAACTAGGTAATAGTTAAATAGATACAAGCTAACAGAAGAATAAGTAGTTGTATTTGACATGATGAATGCACAGATAGTAGTATAAATACCACTTCAGATATCCCATGAAAACAGACCACTAGCCTATGGGGACTAACCCAATCAACAAAAGGAAAAATAAAATAAAAAAATAGGGAAAGAAGTCTGTGGTACAGTTATTATTTATCTTTTTACTCATCTCTGGTATATCCACCCCTAACATCAGTGCTTTACAAGTAATCAAAATAGTATCAGTGGATTCATAATCCTCAATTCTAGACAAAGTACTACTATGGTCTCATAACAAACTTATTTTCTACCACACAGATGTAGGTATGAGCTCACATTAGATACCTTTGGCTTCAAACTCATGGAATATGATTCTCTCAGTGACAGTACCTCTGTACAGGTGCATTGCAGGTACATTATGAAGAGCAATGTAAAGTTCACAGTTCTGATTTCCAAAGTCTGAATCCTTTCTCAAAGGAAGTTTGAAAAGCACCCAGCTTAACAGAATTCAAAAAGCAGTTAGAAACCAGAAGTCTGACATTGCTACATTAAGTTGAATGTCTCCCCTTGGTCACTATGAATATTGTAGTTAAAAAGTAACAGCTTTTTAAGTTAAGCTAGGTTTGCCAAGATAGATTTGAGACAAATATATTGTGAAGGTATTGCTTATTAAATAGGGATACAAGAGTTGAAATAAATCTGGTGAAAACATGAGTTTGGAAGAAGAAGAAGTGAGCAATGAGGTGGGCAAAAAGTGTGGAGAAACAGAAGGAACATGGTGAAGATGTCAACAACGTAATCTGGCTTAATAAGTTTAAAAATTCATAAGTTAGCATAAGTATTCAGGCTGACTGACCTTTGGGAGACAAAGTCTCAAGAATCTTAGGATCATAAACTCTTTCTCCCATCCTCCATGGTCTCTTAAATCAATCTGTATTCTTTTCACTGACTCTGGAATCTTATTCCATAGTAATAGAAATCTATTAGTTATATAAAAATTCCTAAGTTTTGCCCTAGAGAAAGGAATATAAAATCTTACATTTTTCCTCTTATGAGTTTTTGTGAAAACATAAGTACAATACTAAATATTGACTGTAGCACTTGGTCATGAAAAACCTTATAAGCAAGCGACTGCTTATCAAGAATAAATCTATAGTGGATAGTATATAATTCAAAACTTGATAACCCTTAAAGAAATTACAAAAGTTCTAGCAGAAGTAAAGCATTATTTGTGGCAATTATGCGAACTGTCGGCTGGATATATTCAAAATTTGAAAATAACTCAATTTGAGGAATATGAGTTCTTACATAGGCTGCAGGTTGACATTTTGCCAAATCAGAAGCAGAACAGCAAACTTTGAGTGAACACAGTAGAAAGTGCTGGACAGATGGACTACACAAAACAATAGTTTGGCACTATGGAACATAAAATCTATAGAAAAAAATTGAGAGTGGTTAGAGTTTTATAAGGAAAAGAATGGAAGGATGGATCTGTTGGATGGTGTTACAACTAAGGTGATGCAATGAAAAGGGTTTGTAAAGACTTTCTTTGGTGTTGAGAAAATGATACATTTGCTTTTGATTTCAAATGAATGGAAATTTGGGAAACCTAGAGTTATTCCGGTTCAATTTGTGACATGACATGGGAAAGAACAAGTTTTGTAGATGCTGTGGCAACCAGGAAAATGAATCAGGGAGGCATTGCCAAGATGGTGAGCAGTGAACAGCACTGCTTTATATCTCTGCTTCATTTTAACATCTCTGACAGGATTTTTACTAGAAAACTCAAATAGAACATTTCAAAACTAGACAGATTTATAGCTGAATGTCAGCTGAATTATTTATTACAAAATTAACAAGTTTAAAACTATTTTAATTGCTTTTTCCTGTCAAGAAAACTAGAAAGAACTAATTGTATCAGAATGAGCCAATCTAAGCCCAGCGTACAGGAAAGTACTATGAAAAAAGACATACAGGCTATACTAAGTAACATCAATGAATTATCTATAAAGATAGATAAACTAGAATGCAGAATGGACAATTGCAAAGAGGAATGTAAAAAACAAGTTGAAGTACTGAGTGAATCTCTTAAACAACAATCATCAGAAATCTCGAGCATAGAACAGTCAATGTCTGATGTTGATGGAAGATTACTTGAAAATGAGAATAACACTGAATTTCTTCTGAAACAAAATAACTTATTTCAGGATAACATAGAACACTTAGAGAACAGATCTAGAAGGAATAACATCAGGATTTACGGGATTCCTTAAAAAGAAGAGGGAGACAGTATGATTCAGTTCCTTAATACCTGGCTGCCTAAAACTTTAAACCTCCCCGAAGCTTTTTCCTTTGGCATTAAAAGGGCACATAGATCACTTTCTAACTCATCTGTAAAAAAAAACCAAACAAACAAAAAACAAACAAAAAAAACACCTTCATCAAGGTCAGTGATCGTAAGAGTTTTCTCAAGTCATGATAAGAATTTAGTCCTAAAAGCTGCATAGACTAATTATCCAGTTAAAATGAAAGGACGTACTATAAGATTTGACAATGACTATTCTACATTAGTGATATCCAAGAGAAAAGCATATGTGCCACTTGTTAAAAGCTTAAAGAAAAAAATATTAAGGCACAAATTTTGTTTTCAGTAAAAATAAGGATTCACCTTCCAGAAGGAAAGGCGATTTTTAACACCTTGGAAGATGCAATGGACTTTATACAGAAAAATAAAAATCCTAGAAAAAAACAAGTAAATGGATTGGAATCTATCAATCTTTTTGAACAGAAATGCAACAAGAGATGGTTGGTTAATGAAAGAGAAAAACAGTAAAAAAGTGAAGAAGAAATGAAAATCATTGTATTTCATGGTTATGAATTCTTATAAATGTAAATAAGTGCTTGAATACTTATGAACAAGTGCTGCACATTACTTTTTAGAAATTAATTCCTTTCTTTCTTTCCCTACTTCAAATGGTTACTAATTGCCTTTTTAAATTGTTAGAGTTTGATTCTTTATCTATATATGAAATTAAAGCCACTTATTTTCATTTAAAGTTTAAAAGGCTAAACTACTCATCTTATTAAAAGGTAATCATTATGATGAAACTTATGTTAGGTGGCACACTTTGTGATATCTTGGCATAGTTGAGTAAAATACTATTACATATAGTACAAGATGCAACAAATGGCACTAAAGATGCATGTTAAGTTACACTCTGGGTTCTTAAAATGTTCCAGTAGTATGCTACTGATAGCATACTTATCATACAATAGCACCCAGGAAAGACATGCTATGTTATAAGCAAAGTATAAAATATAGCTTTTTACATATATAAAAGTTATTATTGGAAACATATCAAATAATATGAGTAACACTCATACGTTTACAAGTTAAACCTGGATCACGCATAACTGTCATTCTTTTAAAGCAAGTTTATATGTTATGTCTCTTTTAAAAAATGACAGTTTGCTTTTTATTAAACATCTCATACAAATAGTGCTTGCTGAATCATTAAATGTTATTACTTTGAATGCAATTTGTTTTGGTGGTTGGGATACATTGAGATGTTTTTGTTATTTTTTTTTTGTTGATTTGGAGGGTTTAGGGTATTGATGTGTGGTGTGAGAGTGGCTTGGATTCACTTGTGTGCATTTTTGTGTGAGTTGCAACTGATGGATTGTTAATTTTCAAGCCCTTGTCATTAAACTTAACTTGAAACAACTTAGAGTCACAAGCACTTTTGTAATGCTGTGGGAGTTCTAAAATTCTAAGAATTGTCCAGGTTACTTCTTCCTGTCTAAAAGTAAATAAAAATAATATTTTGACTTATATGCTAAGATGTCAAAGGATAAAAGTTAAATAATAAGCAAAAGACAGTGAATTGCATTCAAAACCACTGTCAGTTATTATATAGTTCTGAATGCTTGATACTGATATAGTTGACATGCAAAGTATAAAAAATATAGTTTCTTACATATATAAAAGTTATTATCGGAATGTTATCAAATAATTAGAGTAACATTCACATTTTGTAAGTTATGTGTTTTCCAGGTCAAACTTGTAATTCCTTTAATGCAAGTTTATATGCTATGTCTCCTTTAAAAAATGGCAGTATGCTTTATACCAAACATCTTTCAAATAGTGCTTACTGAATCAGTAAATATTATTTATTTAAATACAATAGCTTTTCAGTGGTTAAAATACTTTGAAATGTTTTTTATTGTTTTTTTCTTTTGGTGATTTGGAAGGGTTTGAGGAATTGATGTATAAAGTAGAGGTGACTTGAATTCACTCATGAATGTTTTTGTGTGGGGATTTCCAAGATGGCTGCACATTGAGTAACAGCTTATAGCTACCTCTCCCAGTGTGAAAACAGATACTCAGCAGAGAAGGCAAGTAGACTTGTGTTTATGGGAAAATTTCAGCAACTGGCTAGTAAATGCATTGCCTGGATGCCAGGAGTAAAGAAATACAGAAGACCTGAAAAAACAGCTACAAAAGGTGAGGAAGAAACACTGACTGAGGAAAGTGCTGCAGCTGTTCAGTAAAAAGCAATGCAACCTTCAGACATGACTTCCAATAACCTACAGGAAGATATAAGACAACTGCATACAGATCTGATTAAAATAAACAAAACACTGATGGAGTATATCAACACAAACAATGAAAGACTGGAAAAATGGAAGAAGTATTAAACCAATATTCAGATGAGATGAGATGATAAAGCTGCAAAAATCAGAGGTCAAAATGATGAAAAGGATGGCTAAATATGAGACTGCTCAGGTAGAGATGTTTAAAAATAATAGAATTAGAGGACCGTGCATGTAGGGAAAACCTGAGATTTTCAGCTATACCAAAGGAGCTAAAAAGAACAGACTGCATTAATTTTATGAAAGCACAAATAAGCAACTGACTGGTATTCCACAGCAGGGGTTGTTAGTTGAAAGGGCATATTGTGTGTATGCTCCAAACCTGGCTATAAGAAGATAACCTAGACCATTAATAGTAACGATGCAATCCTACCAAAAGAAGGAGTTGATTCTGACAAAACTCTAGCAGAAGGACAAAGTACTAAAAGTGGGAGACGGCAGACAGTTTGTGGAGAATGATTACTCATTGTACACCAGACAGAAGAGGAGCAAATGTATTCCACTTTCAGGGAATGCTGAGATGCAGCTATGAGATTCAAATTGCTGTACCCAGCTGTATTCAATGTATTCTTCCCTGGAGGGACAAATAACTCCGCAGGTGATAGCCTTTTTTCTAACTCTGTTGGAAAAATATGGAACAAACTGCCATCTGATATCTCATCTTTAACTAGTCTTCCACTCTTTAAAAAACAGCTGAAAACACATCTCAATAAACACTGGCTCTGTTCCTGTAACAACCCAGATTAACCTTTCTTTTTCCTTTCCTCCTTTAACTCCTCCTCACACAACATCCTATGGACATATGTAAAAAAAAAAAAAAAATTATTGTTAGAATCTGTATAGCAAATATCTACTAAACTTTGTTTATGTAATTTCCTGCGATGACTATGCCTGCTTGCATGTATATCACATGTTCTGACTCAATGTGTTATTATGTTTGACCTTATATTGACTGTTTCTGTGAATTATCTGTAATATCGTTGGAGCTTTTCTCCCCGGGCCTCCACTGAAAATGGACATATATCCAGCTGGACTAGCCCGGTCAAGAAATGTAAAATAAAATAAATAAATAAATAAATTTTGATGAAGTACATGCTAAGTAGGAAATACAAAGTTTGTCCAACAACAAGTAAGCTTTGGAACAGAATGAGATTCTGCTACTTGTTCTTCTGGTTATAAAGACCACAGAGGGACTGTACCTGTGAAAGCTTTTCAAAAATGTCAGTGGAAAATGTTGGAGAGAAGGAAGGGCGCATGAGGGTTGACTAGAATAATTGAGAGTATGTTGGAAATGAAGCAGATACAGGATTTTGGAGATGAATAGTAAAAAAAAATAATGAAAATATTGGACTTTTTCAGAATTTGTTGGACTTTTGGGGAACACTAAACCATATGCCCTACTTCATGTCATTAATGTCCAGGAAAAGTGCTTTGGGGACGAGAAGAGGATGGAGAAAGGTAACTGTAAATAAAGATTTTTTCTTAAATAGTACCAATTTTGTGGCATGAGGTTTTCTTTAAATGCTATATAGTAACTTTTTTTCAGCTGTTTTTAAGTGTAATGGGTATTGTAATCAGGTGCTGCTGTTCTTTTTTTCTTTTATTTCTCCATTCTCTCTTTCTTCTTGTTCAATTAAAGAAATGTAAACACTGCAATGTAAAATAAAAGCATGGTTAAAAAGCAAGATAAAAGAAAATATAATGTGCTTTTTCTCATCCTTGAATGGGGGAATGACTGGATTAAAGACCTTAGATTGATTTAGTAAGAGGTTTTAAGAGAGAGCAAGTAAGTGAAAAAGAACATTGAATATTATGAGTTTTTTTCTAGCAAATACATGTATGCTCAGTAACAATTCTGCAGCTAGTCTCCATGTTTCTGTGGAAACAATCTGATAAAGAGAAACTGGCTGCTGGGTTGTCATGTCTCCATGGAGACAATCTGATAATGAGAAACTGGCAACAGTCTGACGGAGAATGATTGGCTGAAGAAACAAAAAGAAAAGAGAATTTGTCTAGGAGATAATGCTTTCTGAAAGCATTCAGGGTTTTTACTAATGTAGATAATATTCTCTGAAAGCATTCAGGGGCTTTCCCTAAGTTATTTAATATTCTCTGAAAACATTTAGGGATTTTCCTAGCTGGGAGAGCTATAAAGATAAGACAAAACTAATCAGCACTTAGTAGAAACACAAGCTGCATCATGAATCTTAGAATGGATAATCTTTTAGGTTAATTCAAGTCTGTGAGTGTGGCTGTCAAGTTTGGGACTTTTGTTCCTATTAGGAGGGTCAAACGCCAATATTTGAAGGTGAACATGGTTTTGTATGTTAGTATTAAGTTAAAAGGTTTTAGGGGTATTGGGGTGTGTTTGTTTTTTGCTTGTTTGAGGGCTTTAAATAAAAGAAAAAAAAAATTATAAGATATGACATAGCCTCAAATGGATAAGACAAGAAACAACTGTATAAAATTGCAACCTGCCACACAGTGTATGCATGTAACACAAAACCTGGAACTAGACAGTTTAACAAAAAAGGTGTTATACATAAAAGGTGGGAATAATAATTTTAATACAATGAAGCTTTCTTTAATGTCTTTAAATGTAAATGACCTCACAGATAAATAGAAAAAAGAAAGAGAAGTGAACTATATTAAAGAATGTAAATTATAAATAACTATGTTACAGAAAACACACTTAGAAAGAAATGAACATATGCATTTGATAAAGAAAGGTTTTCAGGGTGGCTATTTAGCGGAATACCTAGGACAAAGGAAAAGATGAGTACTTTTATTAATTGCAAGAATAACTCCAATAGTGATAGAAGAAGATAAAACATATTATAATGGTAGATTTGTAGTGCTAAGAGGCTACTGGCAAGGGAGGAGGATTACACTGGCATTTATTTACATTCCACCTAAAACTGCTATAATGGAGCTTAAGAAAATTCTGGGAGAAATAATCAGTTTTCAGCATGGAATATAACTTATATGTGGGGACTGGAATTTGATTTGCAGCAGTGAAGATGTGTCTGGGGGGCCAAGAAGGGAATATATAACAACGGAGGGTAGATTTTTGAAGAATTTTATGAAAATATTTGTAATGGAAGATGTGAATTCAGTAATAGGAGTTCAAAGTGAATTTACATATAGTTCCCCAAAAAATGAAAACTGGGCTAGGCTAGACATAATTTACATTTCACAGGAACATTTGCATTTAATTGAAGATCTTGATACTCACTAATAACTATTTCAGATCATGCACCAATAATAGCTAAAATCAAAGACAGGGTAACGAAATAAAAATGAGACATTGGTACTATCCCACCTATCTTTTGAAAAGAGAGGAATTTATGGAATGGGTAGTGGTGGTTATTCAGGAGCTATTAGAGAGGATAGAAATTTCTTCTGAAAATATAGTTAGGGAGTGGGGTAAAATTAAGGTGGAGTTTAAAAATAGGGTGGAAATAAAAGAAAAGGAGCTATGGTTGAGAAGTAACAAGAATTATTCAAATGGACTAACAAATGTTAAAGTATTTCAGAATAGGGGGAATTCCACAGAACAAGAAAAGGATCAAGTGCAGAATGCTAGGCAGAAAATAAGGGATTACATTCATAATATGCACAAGCTTAGAATGATTACTGTTAAGCAACTGTTTTTGATAATAACACTAGCGCACAAAAATGTTTAGCAAATTGACTCGGGCAAAAGAAAGTAGAAAGGGCTGTTGCCAAACTTAGGGAGCCTATAAAAGGTAACAAGAGATCCTGTTGAGGAATTAAAAATATTTTGGGAATGCTATGAGAGTCTCTATAAAGCAGAGAAAAATGAAAATCGAGAAAAGACACAAATGGAAATATTTATGTAAGAATTAAGTATGCCAGTATAGATGAGGCTCAATTATGAATGGTTAGGATAAGAGGAAATTAGATAAAATTGTGATATATAACCAAGCTACAGGAAAGTCTCCAGGAATAGATGGTATTTCTATGGATGTTTGGAAGCTAGGAGGAAGAAAACAGTAAAGATCTGTAAATTGTGTTTAACAGTATCTTAAGAGGAGTAGATGTACTACCATCCTGGAAGAAAGCAGTGGTAGCTGTAATACATAAAGAGGGTAAAGATCCATCAGATCCAGCTTCATACAAGTACATTTCAAAACTAAACTATGATTACAAAGTGTTCATGTCTATAATGGCTAAAAGAGTGGCAAAGTTAATGCTAAAACTGAGTTGGATCAATGTGGTTTTGTGGAGGGGGTAAACATTTGACAACATTAACAGTACACTGATGATCCAGAAGAAAGCAGAATGTATAAACAATGTCATTGTTGTTAGTGGGTCTTGATGCAGAAAAAGCATTTAACAGAGTAAACTGATACTTTATGAGCAGGGCAATGTAAGCATTTGCATTTCCTAAGCGTGATTAGGAGGATATATGAGGGATCAGAGGCAAAAATAAGTAGGTGGGGTCCTCTCTGATAATTTCTGCTTGAGCAGAGGAATCAGGCAGGGGTGGCCTCTTTCCGCTTTATTATTTGCATTATATTTATAACCATTGGCAAAGAAATTAAGAGACTCAGAAATTCAAGGATATAATTGATATGATAATCAAGAAAAGCTGGCTTTATTTGCAGACATTACAGTGTTGTGGAACATTTTGAGACAGTTTCAGATCTTTTCGGGATCCAAAATTAATGAAGATAAAACAAAAGCAATAGCAGTAAATTATATACCCACACATGAGTTGGTTCAGGAATATCCATATTTATGGGGCTTGATAAAATGACGTATTTAGGAGTATGTATTAAAATAATTCTAGTGTGGCAGCTAAGGATATGTGGGAAGAGACTAAACAAAAGATAATCCAAAACTGAGAAAATTGAGGCTATGTTATATGGCTATGGATAATAAGATACAAGCAGTTAAAATGTTTTAGTCCCTCTAGTCTTCTACACAAGTCAGGAATATTTTTATAAACCAGAGGAGAAGTTGTGGATAGCAATTAATAAAGAGCTGAAGGACTTTATCTGGGAGGGGAAGATGGCAAGAACCAAGTGGGATAAGTTCATTCTTCCAGTAGAACATGGTGGACTGGGATTATCCAATTTGAAGGGGTATTTCAGAGCTACACAGTCAAGACTCCTAAACATAGCGAAAGCAGAAAACTATAATTTACAGTGGAAAGGGATGATGATTAAATGGGGGGGGTGTCAAGAAGCAAGAACATTCTGGGACTTTGGATGCAGCCCTTTAAGGAGAATAACAGTAATCATGCAGAATATTATATCTATAAAGAAGCAGAAACTATTCTAAGAACTAAGCCAACATGGGAATGGAGAAAGGAGAGTTTGTTGATAGGGATGACTGCAATTAAGGATACAGACAATGGGCAAGAGGGGGATGAATGTATTGGAGAAAACTGGTAAAGGAACCAAGGTACTGGGAGCAAATAACAAGAGAGGGAAAGATGATAAACTTAGAAATTACCAAGAATTTATTTGGACTGCAGGTTAGGGGTTGCCTTCCCTATCAGGGATTGATATCAGACTATAGGCAAAGAGAAAGAAATAGGGGGGCCTAAATGAAAGACCAGCACTGGTAGAGTTTTTAATAGCGTCTAGAACAGAAGCTGGCACTAAAAAAGGAATAATTAGTACAGCATATAAAATATTGCATGATAATTATAAGAATTAATCAGATGAGATTCAAAAGGATTGGGAAGAGAGATTGGATAAACAATTCACAAGGAAACAATGGGAGGATATATGTATGCCTCCCATATATGCAACAAAATCTAGAAGATTTAGGATCTTTGCCTGGAATGTTTACATAGATATTTTTATACACCAAGTAGACTCCAGAGAATTTTTTTTCTCATGGAGACAGCACATGTTGGGGGTGTCAAGAGGAAGAAAGAGGTAATTAGGAACAAAGTTTCTGGAAGTGAGGTTTTTTGGTGGACTTTAAGGATTCCCTGTGAGGTGCACTGTTGGAGATGCTGGGTGGGCAGACTGGTCTGACGAGGGAGATGATTTTTCTGAGCTATGATACAGAATTGGAACTGTGTAGATAAGGTAAGGCCTTGGTGTGTCTAATAATGGTGGCTGCCAAAAAAGCAATTACTAGAAAATAGAAATTAAAATCTAAACTAACTATACTGGAAGTAGTGAATATAGTAACATAGATAAAACAACTGGAATTGAGATCTTTAGAAAAGGGTAGGAGCAAACTACGTAAGAAAAAATGGAAACTGTGGGAACAATACATACAAGGGAGGAATGAGGTTTAAAAGGCAGCAGGACTTAAATGAGCTATGCAAGGTTCGAGTGATAAAGATTGGGTAGATTATAAGTGATGAATAATGTTTGCAACTGGGAGTGTGTCAGTATGATTTGTGATGTAAAATGCTTGTGACTAGGATTGTGTCTGTGTGGTTTGTTTTAATTTACATAAATGTATGATTGCCTATGTAGTAAGTGATGGTTTAATATAGATGTTTCATGTTAAAAAAGGCAGGAATTGAATAATTTATGTAATATTGTTAAGGTTATGTAACATATAGCAATATATGGAAAGTATAATGTATGTTATGTTAATATAGTTTGATTACTTTTATATGAATGTAAACTTGCCCATGTCACAAGTAATAATTCAATAAAAGTGCTTGGAAAAAAAAGTGAATGTTTTTGTGTGAATTGTTGATAAACATTTCATTTGCAAACCCTTGTCATGAGGGCCAGCTTGAAGCAGCTTAATTAGAGTCATGAGCACTTTTGTGATGTTGTGGGAGTTTTAAAATTCTAAGGACTCTCCAGGTTACTTCTTCCTGTCTGAAAGTAAATAATCATAATATTTTGAATCCTATGCTAAGATGTCAAAAATACAAGTTACAAGGGTTTGATTCTCAAATGAGGTAATTGGCTTGGCTTAGATTGGCCCACAAGGACAGTTAGCCTAGTACTAATTTATGAACTTATGATCCTATGTACAACTTTACACATAGTAAATAAAATAGAAAAGTATAAAATCACCTGACCTATAAATTAATAAATACAAAAATAACATCTTTTTCATTTTTTTCAACAAACTAGGAATATGTTATTCCATGGTAGTATGTTTTAGGGTTATATCATTAGGTTTTTTTTTATTTGTTTCAGAGGTTTTGTCCATAGCCGAAGATTTCATATTGTTGTATGTTGTTGTTGTTGTTGTCTTTTGGCTTTTCCCGGTTAAGGGTTGCCACAGCGGAACTCCGGTCTGCTAATGATTGGCAGTAGATTTTCATGAACGCCGAGGTGCCAGCTCGACGTCCAACCTTCAATGAAGGCAAGCCCTTTTACGCATATCTTTTGAATGTCCACCCAACTGCGGGGAAGACATGCAGACTCCACACAGAAGGCACTCCCCGCACTCCAGCCGAGAATTGAATGGGAGAACCTCTTGCTGTGAGGTAACAACGCTACTGCTGCATCACCACAGAATTACATATTTAATATTGTTATATATAACATATTTAATAAGTTCTGTACATAAATGCAGTTTAATCATACCTGTGTTTTTTTTCTCTTATATAAATATCTGATTTTAAATGCATATCTATTAGTAGTAATGGACTGAATAATCAGTAAATAGGGGAAATCTGATCAAATACTTGTAATTACATAAAGCTCAAATAGTATTTCTACAGGAAACACATTTACTTAATAAAAATGTAAATAAACTTTCATTAAAGAATTATTTGGTTTTAGCAGGTTCTGACTTTTGAGCTAAAAGAACAGACACCCTCATTTTAGGGAAGAACTCACCAGTAATTCCTAAAGTAAAAGATACCTATGTTGATAAAAATGGTATGTTAAGCATTGCTATAATTGAGTGGAACAGAAAACTATATACATTGGTGAACTCTTATTGGATTCCACAGGTTGGAGCTAAAGATGCAAATACTTAGATACTGTAGCCTATTATATGAAAGGTGAAGTCATAATGGCTGGTGATTTTAATTGTATTTTATCAAAGATTCCACTGCAGAAAGAAAGCTGAGAATCACATCTTTAGCCAAACACTTAACAAATTTTGTAAATGTAATGAATTTAAAGGATATACATGAGCTAAGAAAAGAAACTCACTTCAATCTACCCATTATTCATATAGATATGGCGCACAAACAAATATTGATACAATTTTTGTCTCAAACAATCTATCACATATCAGAGATGTTTCAATAGTTTCATGTCCATTATCAGAACCTAATACTATAATCTTTAATATTGTTTTAAAAGCTGACAATCTAATATATCACAGGATATTCCCAGCATACATTATTAAAGTAAAAAGATTAAAGGATTGGTATGTTAAAGAGATCAAAAATTTCCTAGAAATAAACATAATGGTATTGTAACTGACATTGTCCTTCAGGATTCACTAAAGACTTACTTAAATGGAAGAGTTACAAGCTGGTATTTTAGTAAAAGACGAGAACAGGACAAATAATTGAATACATTACAGGCCAAAATAGACATGCTTAAGTTAAATTGAAAACCAAATGACATTAATATTCAGTCTGAACTTAAAAACTTAAATAGAAAGTATGTTGAAATTCTAAATCAAAAGGTTTCAATAAACCTAGAAACAAGTTAAACTTCAGGTATATTAAGTAACCCTATAATCTTGCATAAACTTGCTCTTAGATCAAAGAAAATGAATAAAGTAAACCATATCAAAGAAATTATAACACATATAAATAATAAAAAAAGAAAGTAGAACAGATATTAAAGGTATTCTTGAGGACTTTAAAAATTTTATAAAAATATAAATAATAATACAAATAACCTAAATGATGATGATATAGTTGAAACATTTCTAAGGGAAAATATAAATAATAAATGAACAAGTGAACAAATAAAAAACTGATAGACCATTCAGTTTAACTGACAGAAAAGATCAAATAAAAATGTTAAAAAATAATAAGGCTCTGGGCTTAGATGGTCTCATACCAGGACTATATAAAATACTACCAGATGATGCAGTTAAAATATTAGATAAGGTCTATAGAGAAATAAAAACAACTGCTGAAGTCCCTCCATCAAGGAAATATTCCCTTATATCACCTATTTTAAAACAAGATAAGGATTCTACAAAGTTTTCATCATACAGACCCATTTCACTTTTGAATGTGGAGTATAAGATGTTCATGTCTATTTTAGTGAATAGAATTAACCTACTTATACCCTAACTAATTAAGAATTAACAAACTAGGTTTATTTTAAATAGACAAGTGCAGGACAATGATATAAGAATGCATACATTAATAAATGAAGCAAATAAAAATAAAAAATAACTTTCTATCATTAGTCTCAATTTAGATAAGGCTTTTGACTCAGTCAAATGGTCCTACCTGTTTAAAACACTTAAAATGTATAATTTCTCACCTGAGCTAATTGTATTAATTTTTAAGTTTTACAATAACCCCTGTGCTTATGTTAAAATATGTTCTTTTCTTTCTAATTCCTTTAAATTAGAAAAAGGCATTAAAACAATCTGTCCATTGTCACCTTTACTTTTTGCATCAGATATAGAACCCTTTGTGAATAGCATTGGATCCAATAAGAACATTAATGGTATCGTAATAAAAGAAGATTTCAAACTAAAGATTCAGCTCTTTGCTGATGATATTTTACTAACGATAGGAAATATAGGAAATTTATTCAAACATATAATTAGTTTTGTGAGTCAGTCTGAAGAAATTTCAAATGTAAAATTTAATCATAATAAATCAAGTACATTAATGAAAAATTTTAAAAAAATCATAAAGAAAATATTCTAACTTCAATTGGTATAACAATCAAATGAAATGCATTGGTATAACCATTATGTCTAATAGTAAAGAAATGTTATAAACAAACTTTCAACAGGCTGTTGATAAAATTTTAAGTTTAGTTACAAATTGGATCAAATTCTTCTTTACTATGGAAAACCAATTAATGCTTATTAAGATTGTACTTCTCTATAGAATATTGTTTGTCTTACAATCTTTAGTACTATTGCCACCAAAAATTGATGAAGAAGATAAATAAAATTCTACTTCAGTTTTTTGGCATACTAATAAACCAAGTGTTTCCTTTGATTGGCACAGAAGTGGTTGGGATAATGGTAGAATAGGATTTCCTGATATTCAGTTGTATGCTACTTCAACAATTGTAAAAGTTATAGCATTGTGGATAAATTCATCTTATGATTCAAAAAAGAAACAAAGCCATCAAGAAATATTATTAGTAAGTAATAAATATATCACAACCAGTCATAAACAAATAGTACCTTATAGTTTTATCTGGTTATTAAAAGATTTTTGCATAAATTGTATTACACCATCTTCTCAAATTACCTCTTTAAATAACATAATTTCCTCTATTCAAAATTTCACATAGTTTAACCATTGTATTAAAGACTTAATATTGCTATGCTTCTAATTGTATATACAAAGGACTGCTTAGAATCTCATAATTTCAACAAAATGTTAGTATTGAAACAGCAAAGTAATTTAATTTATTGTCATCAATTCTTAAATGGCAGTGTTGAAATGCAATCAAGATTCTGAGAATAGATAAATTTTACAAATATTTAGAGACTTTGTAAACACAGAGGTAAATAAGGTATTTACCCCAGATAAGGAATGGTCCCCCAAATTATTATTGTTAATAAAAATCAGTACGAATGCAATGAAAAATAAATCATATTTGTCATAGATTTATAAAATTCTTAAGTTAGATTTTGCATATTTAAACAATTCCTATGGGAACTACTTCTCAAAAAGTAATAATAAAGACTTCTCTGAAGAATACAAGAAATTAATATTAAAATCTGCAAATAAAAATACATCTTCATGATTTTGGAAAATATTCACTTGGAAAGTTTTGCATAGAGCTTTTGTCACTCCTAACAAAATTACAATTATGTATAAATCAAATAGAATTAAATGGTCCAGATGTGATTCTGAAATAATAGCTGATTGGGCACATATGATATATGAATATAAAGTCATCTCCCTTTTTTGTAAAAAAATTAGTAACTTTATTCAAGCACAGTGGTCAGATACATGTAATATTTTAAAATATTTTGTTTTATTTAATGATCTGATTCCTGAGATAATTCCAAAAACCCAGGTGCCTCTTTTTTTGGTCTATTCTTATTATAGCCAGAAAAGTAATTACTAAAAAACTGGAAAAGTAAAGTTACCCCCTCTAATGTTGAATTTATTAGTATGGCAAATATTGTTTGCAGTAGTGAATTGCATACTATAAAGATGAGAACTTCTAATATTACACATTCAAATAAACCTCGAATAAATACTTGCTTGAAAAATATTAATTGTTGATGTGTAACAAATAAAAAAAACAACAACAAAAAAAAAGAAAAATGATTCTGTATGATTAATTGAACTAATAATGTAGATAAAAATACTTGAAAGCCACATATCAGCAGCAAATGCAGTTGCTGAGATTAGCAAAGAATTAAAAAAAATAAAAATGCAAACTTGAAGTACGAGCTACCCTTTACTGCTGAATTGAAGATGTTTTTCACTGCTGGAGTGTCAGTATAGGTATAGTATATAAATGCCTATGCTTTTGTCTTAGGGGCCCACTGACATAGATTATATAAGTAACCTTAATTTATGAAACTCTGAGAATTCAGTGGTATTGAAAGAAAAATGGGAGGAAAGGAATGTACTACTGCAAGAGTATGATGGTTTGAGAAGATAAACATCTTCACTTGAATATACATGGTTTGGTTCAAAATTATATATGTTTGAATATGGATGCATTTATTCCCAGGGAACGCAAATAGTAAAATGTATGTTCCAGTAAGACATGAAAGAGAAATTAAATTTTATCGGACAGTGCGTACATTGCACACAAAGCTGTTTCTTGCACATTGGTACTTGGAATTTGAACAGATGTCTAGTTACTGTATATGAAGGAAGCACAGACATATTTTATAACAGATTTTACATACTGTTTTGAATATCTTGTCATTGTATACAAACTGCTAATTTAAAAAAAATATTCAGAACATTATAATGTAAAAAGAAGATGGAATTTTCTTTTATTTTGATTTAGGTAGCATAATTATGCTTACATCTTTAGTTTGGGTTAGGCCACCATTCATAATAATCAAAGTGATGTTTATACCATGCTGTTTTGAAATTTACAACTACAGGCTTGGGCTACTAATTAAAAGTGGTATGTTTGAAAATGTGACAATGCCCCAAGAAGAGGGAATTTCCTTTATTTTTGATACAGATGGCAGAATCTTGCCCCATTAGTTGCCTTACATTAAAGTAGCTCTTCTGTTGATATTATCGATAGTTTGAATTAAATATAAATGAGATTTGAACTTATAAAACAGTTGTTATACTCTGTGTCAGTTGGCTATATATAGAGGGGAATGTGAACTTTTATATTTTAATAATAGATTTCTCCCATTCGTTTTTAGTGTTGAAGTGCAATTATAAAACATCTGTACCAGTGTGTTCTTCTGTGCTCTTATAAGATATTGTAACAGTGAATACAAACTTCACCTCAAATATGTACTGTAATCAATTTGAAATATTTCTTAATAAGGTTATATCCAGGCATGCAATAAAGTGATTGTCTTCTTGTTTAAAATTACATTATCTTGCAGTAGCCTTAAGCATCAGTAATATGTCTTTTGTGTGATAAAACTATTAATGTCATGCTGAACTACAAAGACATGTAAGGCAGATATTCATACTTGCTTCTGTGACTTTCCTGCATATTTCAACTATCTTTGAACTTTACTAAAGGATACCCAGTGGGACTTTTGTCAATGATTGAAAAGGTCCACAACGTTTTATGTTTGCTGCTACTGCTTATGACAGTGTATGAATGTCATGCTTAGCTAGGAGCTAGGAAGAAGTGTAAAAATAGTTGCTGTTACTTGATTTTATGACATTTCATTTTACTGTGATAGTTCTAGGGCATATCTTAGCTATTTGTGAATCTCATTATGGTTAAATGAGTTGCTATAATGTAACTATCTGCAGTGTTGTTGGCTGTTATTCTTTTGAAGAATTTGCCTTGCATATGGAGAGACAGATGAATTTTATAAAAAAAGGCTATTATAAAAGGAGTGAATGACTGAAGAAATCTGCATTCTGTCAAATATTTAGTGAATGCTATTATGCTATATAAATTTTCAGTTATGGATTATATTTTTTAGAGAGACTGTCTACAAAGTTTAGGTACTTAAGTTTATTTGTTTGAGAAGCCTGAATTGTGATATTGACCATAAAAGCACTTGTGGGCCATATACAGGTGAGACAGTCCTTGGCTGTTCTGGGTGAGGGAGCACTACAAGGTGTCTCACATAATAAACTTTTGATATATAATATAAGGATAGAAAGGTGAGTATGAACAACAACGCATACCAGCTGTGCTATATTTGATTTAAAGGTCAAAAACAAAAGAGAGGTTACTTTAGACTATTATTTTATGTTTGGAGGTCCTCCAGAAGTATGTTATTGAAAATAATGTCATGTATGCCATTTCACCTGTTAGTTTGATTGATCTGATTGGTTAATTTTTAGCAAAAGCAGGTACATATTATCCCCTAGCAGACTAAATAATATTAAATGATTAGAGTTATGTTATGTGTAGTGCCTCAGGTGTTGTTTATATGGATGTCTTATTTATTTGCTTTTGTTTACTGTGAAAGTCTGACTTGGTTACATTGTTTATTTTCAGTGGAGGCCTGTGGAAAAAAGGCCCAAAAATAGAAAATGTACAATATAACACCATTTAGAAAAACTATAAAGAATGGACAGTATACACAAAATAAAGTAATATGTGTCTATATTTATGTTGTTATATGAGCTGATAGGAGAGCAGTAATATATACATTTCTCATGGAAGGAGTGCTACAAACTCTCTTCAGTAAGACGTAAAAAATTAATTGTGAAGAAATGGTTTACTAAGCAAAAAGAGGAAATGTATATTACATGACTATTTGTATCCTGGAGATTCAAAAGAGTGTACATTCTAATGTGATTTATATGTAATTTGAGGTTGGTTTTAAAAGCAAGGAGGGTGTTTATTTGTCTGAGGGTGAAGGGAATGCTGTTTCATAATTTAGGTATACTGACTGAGTACAAGGAATCCATATCTGAGTGGTGAGAAGTTTTGGATTCTATTAAGTGTGGATCCTTTGGGTCTGTACTGTTTTGTTATATTATTCATGACTGGGTTTTTAGGGATGGTGAAGTATTTATAAGCCGTTATGAGCTGTTTTTATGATATCTGGTGTGGTAGTCCTAGCCAGTTCAGGTTCCACAGGAGATTGCAGAGACGGGTTCTGTTGGGGAGGTTGGATGCAAATTTATTTATTTTACTGTATCATTGTTCAAGCTTGTTCATTAGTTGTGTGAAAATATGTAAAAATGGAGCTGCATACAGTAGGTTTGAAAGTAAGAGGAATGATGCATTTACTTTCTTGCTGTGGTCAGAGAAATGTGTCTGCTTTGTAAAGTAGCCCTAATTTATGTGATGAAACCCAGTAACATGATAAGGGTGAGTTGTTCTCTTTTGATGTTATTAGATGAGACTATATTTTGCAATGCTAGCTGGTGGTAAGTCACTGCAGCTAAATAAGATTATTTTGTTTTTTGGGGGGATTCAGGAATAGTTGAGATCATTCTAACCATGTTTCAGTAGAGGAAGAGTCTTGGATGATCATTTGTAGCTGGAATCAGAGGCGTGGGATGAAGGGGCAGAGAAATGTGTTAGGGAGGTACAATCAGCGGATATAGGTGAGTCAGTAGTGCAGTACCAGCATTAGGTTTTGATGTTGCAGTGCTTTTGTTGTCAGGACTGAAGCGCTTGATTCAGCACTTTGTGTGTGGTCCAAGATTTTTGCAGTAGCAAGCAGTTTGCTACTGATTTTAAAAATAAAAGACCACCACTTTTTTTTTTTTTTTTTTGCTCCTGAACTCAGAGTTAAAGGGATCCATATCGGGAAACAGTCCTGTGTGCTAGATGAGTCAACTATGGCTCTGTTTTTGATAATGTTGGGAACGAATAAACAACAGTTGTGCTGTTAGCGTATTGTACGATTATCAAATTTTACTACCTTAAGTATGTCATTTATAAATGTATTAAGTAAGAGGGGTCCTAATATTAAACCTGTATGACACTCCGGATTGCACTGACAGCTGGGTATTGTAAGAGCTCTGCCATTTGACAGATTGTGTAGGATTGTTGAAGTTCCTAGAGAACTATTCAGTGGTGGTGGTGCTGCTTAGTCATAGTTGTGAGAGCTTGAGGAGAGGGTGAGATGTGGAAGCAAATGCCTTTGAGAGGTCCATAAATAAAGTTGAGACAAGGTTACTCATATTTCTTTTTGGTTGACTGTAGAAATATAGCAAGACAGTTTCATTGTTGTGATGGGGTCTGAGGTCTTGTTGTAAAGGGTGAAAATAAGTGTCTAGCAGAAGTGTTAGGATTTGATGATGGATGCATATTCCTGATATTTTAGAGAGTAGGGGGTATTATAACTGGCTGATATTTTTTAACTTCAGTGGAAATAACCCCTTTATGTATTGGTAGAATGTAAGCTGTTTTCCATATTGTTGGAATGTATAATTCTTGTAATGCTCTATTAATTAATATAGACACTTGGTAGCTTATGCCGTCTTTGCCTTATTGAAGATATTCTGCAGGAACTGTATCTGTTGATAATACAGTGGGTTTAGTTTGTACAAGTATTTCCTTATTATAGAAATTGCGGCTAATTCAAATGAGAGATTATTTTGTGGATTTGTACTTCAATTTGAGGTGCGAAAGGTAGTAATTATAAATTGCTAATTGAACTTGCAATCTATGGTAACTTTAATTTCAATGGGAAGAGGAGTAGTGGTGGACTTGATGCCTGTCTTTAGCAGATTGTTTGTAGCAGACCAGAACTCTTTGGGATTTTTGAAGTGTGTTGTATGTGCTGTTGTATAATATCAGTATAATAGTCATGTTCCTAGCCTTAAGCATCATTCTGCCATCAGCCTCAATACAAGCAGAAAATGATTGACTTAAATAATTGGCTTAGTTTCTGGCATTCTAAGGGGATCAAGTACCTGACAGCCTGGGAAGACATGATCGACAGACCACAGTGTTTTGCCAGAGATGGCCTGCATCTGTCTCACTTAGGCTTCAGGCTTCTGGCAAAGGCTCTTGCCTACCCCATAGTGCCTTTTTTTAGGCAATGCCATGAGGTCAAAATTACCAACATGAAAATTTCATCAAATGCAAATTAAAGGTCATGCTGCTAAACACTGGGACTCTAAACATGAAACTGCACTAATTGCAAGCATTCTTAACCCTGAAGATACTGACATTTGTGCAGTCACAAAAACCTGGTTCAAAGCTGCGGAGAGCACCCCAGTCATACCAGGTTACTCATCCTATCATACAATAAGACCCCAAACTGTGGGCAGCAAAGCAAAGGCGGTTGAGTTGCAATATATATTAAAGACATACACACCTCCAGGATGGTCAAACAATATGACGTACAGGAGACACTCCAGGTGCAGTTAACCATTGACAAGACCCTATTCAATCATACAGGCCCCCAACTTTGACTTAATATGCCCACTCCACTTCTTCAAATCTATCAAGATTCAACCCTTTACCCTGATCCTGGGTGACTTTAACTATCCAACCATAGACTGGAAGAACTACTCATGCCAAAACACAAATGCCCAGAGATTCCTTGATTTTGTCAATGCAAATGCCTTGGACCAGCTTGTCGACATCCCGACAAGAAGTGATAATATCTTGGACTTGGTATTAACTAACATCAGTAACCACTTCAGTATCCCTACAGTGTCATCCTCTATGGTAAGATCCGACCACAGAGCGGTCACTTTCAAAGTCACCATCTCCCCCTGCCCCACCCCCAAGCTAGGGTCGAACAAAAACAATTCTCCAAAGCTGATTACAACCTCCTGAGGGAAGGTATAAACAGCTTCACAGCCCCCTCCCCTCCATAGAAACTGGCACATATGTCCAAACCTACACCAAAGTACTACATGAGCATTTATAAAGCTGCATGGAATCAGGAATACCCAACAGGACAAAATCCTCCTCCTCAAGGAAGAGTAAACCTGTCTGTAGGGCATCTGCAATAAATAAACTCTATAATAAAAGGGAAAAAATGCTGACCAGGACCAAGAAGGAGCAGGTGCCTAATTGGGAACAATCTTTCCTTAGCTTGAACAAGCAAAAAAGAGAACTAGTGAAATACTCCAAAGCAAGCTTCAAGTCCAAACTGGCTACATCTACTAAAGACAATCATAAGGTCTACTTCACATATGTCTGTAATCTCAAAGGAAGCACTCATATCTGCTCATAACTGGTGGCCAAGGACAACACATACACAAACCCCATAGATATAGCCAACCTGCTGGCAGACAGATTCAGTAAAAACTTCACCCCTCTGTCCCCCCCATCAGTAAATCGGGACACCCCAGCACCAGCCCACTCCCTTTATCTCTAGGGTCAAAGTCATCACTGCCCTCTCAAAGCCAAAAAAATGCAGCCTCCATGGGACCTGATAACATCCCAGACTACATCCTACATTAACTCAGGCAGGAACTTGCAGCACCATTAGGCACCCTATTCAACCAAAACCTACTGGCTTTGTCCCAGTCAAGTGGAGGACAGCCACTGCCATCCCTTTGCACAAAGGTGGAGAGTATGCTGCTCCAGGAAAGTAATCAGCCTAACTAGCCTGATCTGCAAGGCCATGGAATGGATTATCATGGACCTTATTAACAAGGACATTGGCAACCTCCAAACACTCAACCCCACACAGTTTGGTTTCATCAAGGGGAGGTCATGCCTGTTTAATTTGTTCAACTTCTTTGAGAAAGTCACCAAAGCCATGGATGAGGGGAAGACACTGCTCACCGCCTACCTTGACCTGGCCAAAGCCTTCAGTACTATTCCCCAGTCAGGTGTAATAGATAAACAGGCATCAATCTGTATGTTACCAGATAGGTAACAAACTGGCTCACTGATAGAGCCCACCTAGTCAAAATAGGAGAAGCCACCACAAGCAGTAGACCCATAAAGAGTTGTGTACCCCGGGGATTGGTCTTGGGGGTCTCTGTTGTTTGGGATATACTTTTCTGAGGTACAGGCTAAAACCAGTGGGCAATGGCTGACTAAGTTTGCAGATGACTGCAAGATGGGTGCTGTCATCAATTCCGCTAGTGATGTGGACATCCTCCAAGAGGTTCACACCAAAACAAATGACAAAAGCATGGCCTCAAACGGAATGCCAAAAAATGCATCATCATCCCCTTTGGGGAGAGGGACATCCACAAAAATTATAACATTAATAACAATGTCCTAAGCATGCAATCAGTTGTGAGGGACATGGGCAGCCAGGTTGATAACAAACTGACTTTTGACCACCATACTGCCTTCGTTGTACAGACAGTTTTCTACATGGCCAACCTTATAATTAAGGGTATCTCATCCAGGGACAAGGTCATAACATCCCTGTATTCTTCCCTTATGAGACCCATTATTGAGTATAATGCCCCTTTTGGCATGTAAGTCACAAAGCATATGCAGCAGCTGGAAAGATCACAGAGGTTCGTCACCAGGAGAATCCAGGGCCTCAAACATGTACCCTACACAGGTAGCGTAAAAGTTCTGTCCATCTACTCAGTCCAATACAGACTCCTCAGAAGTGACCTCTGTCTGGCATACAAAGCAATCTCAGACCCCACCTTGATGGGATTGCTGCATATCCGCCAAGTCAAGCTCCACTCGAGTAACCTGCATGCGTGACCTAGTTTGAGCATTTTCTGGCTTGTTAAACTTGATTTCTGCATTAGTAGCTGTATTTAGAGCACAACCAAAAGCTGTTTACTGAATTTCCTGTTTGCACTTAATTTTAAAATCATTTTTTTTTCTCAAAACTTGCATATTTTCTGTCTTTGACCTAGCACTCTTGTGTGGGGTCATTTACTGCACTGTTATAACTTGATATTACTTGTGAACCTCTGCTATCTCTGAAAAAACAAACAAAAAAAAAAATCTTGCTTTTTTCCCACTTTTCTGAGGTTTAAAAAAGTTCAAGTTACAGGCTTGCTGTTCTTGAACTGTTTTGTAAGTTTCTGTGAGGCCATTTTTGCTTGGGCTAGAGGAAAGTCTCTCTGTTGATCAGTGGCAGTGTAAAACATTGAGCTGCTTCCCTGCCCCCCGTGGGAGTAGTTACTGACTTGAAACTGTAGTTTTATTGGCCGTTTTGGGTCAATTCCTGGCTCTTTCCAGCCCCTGCTATCAAGCACGCTTTAGAGTGCTTTAGCGCGATTTAGCGCGGAGTTGCCACTAGAGCAGCATCGGGCAGCGCCGGTTTAACAAGGTTAAACTTTTTCTGGCTCCATAAAGTCTGTTCTTCATTTTTTTCCCTTAGGACTGCTCTACTAATAATCTAAACAGTATATCCCTTAACTAAAAAGCACAGCACTTGTTCCTAAAAGCTTTTACTTGTCTTAAAAGCATATTCTTTTCAGGTTTAGCACTTCTGTATTATACAAAGTCCCTCACTAGCAACCCCCCCCCCCCAGGAGTACCCACTTTCTTACTAAGTCCTCTCTTATTCAGTTACACCCTTAACTTCTAAATTTCTCTAGCATGTCAAAGGGCCAGATGCTGGCATCCTCTCCTGTCCAGTTGGTGAATTTGGGAATATTGAGGCAATATTACAATCGCCTCATGTACACTGACAACCCTCTCCTCCTCCCACATAACACAAATACTTGCGAGAGATGCAGCTATTTAGCCAAACTGGAGGCTGAGCTCTCTCAACTCAGGACTGGCAAGACCAGACAGGAGGAGAAGGCAGCTACACACACCACAAAACCAGTCTCACATAAAGCTATCACAACAATGAATCAAACACATAAACACACAAAGTCATACTCGGAGGCTCTGAGCAAAAATTTACCTAAACAGCAGAGGCCTCCAAAGCAGACATCCAAGCAACTGCCACCTCATGACACACCACAGGCAACACATAAACCACAAAATCAGTGTGCAAAGCAGTCACAGCCCTTAAGGCCAAACACAACACCAAACATACTTGTCATAGGTGACTCCATAGTCAGACACACTGACGTCCCACTCACCAGGCTGAACAAGGAGAGAGTCACAGTAAGCTGCCTATCGGGCGCTAGAATCCGCCACATAACACAAGCAACTCTGGTCACTCCACAGCAAGTACAAATATGACACAGTCATTGTCCATGCTGGTGTGAACGACCTGAGACGTACCTCCCTGGACTACATGAAAAGAGACATAGAGGAGCTCTCTGATTATGTAGCCCAGGCAGGTATGACCCTGACACTGAGCAGTATCCTTCCTTCACCAAGAATGATGCCACAACATAGAGACAAGATGATCAGCTTTAACAATTGGCTTAATTTCTGGTGTCATTCAAAGGGGATCCAGTGTCTGTCTGCCTGGGATGACATGCTTGACAAGGCACGCTGCTTCGCAAGGGACGGCTTGCACCTCTCACCCCTGGGATTCCGGATATTGGCTAAGGCTCTTGCCAACCCTATAGTGCCTTTTTTAGGCAAGGCTCAAATTCTAAACCTACCACCCTAGTAAACAAAAATGGGAAGAAACTAAGGGTAATGCTGCTCAATGCCAGAAGTCTAAATCTCAAAATGCACGCACTCAAGGCCCTTCTCAGTATGGAGAACATCGATGTCTGTGCTGTAACTGAAACCTGGTTCAAGGCTCCTGAGAGCACCCCGGCACTGTCAGGTTTTACCTCAGATCATGCGTTCTGGCCCCAAAACCCGGACCACACCACAAAAGGAGGGGGTGTATCCATATTCATCAAGGATACCCACACCTCCAGGTTGGTGGCAACGCACGAAGCATTGGAAACCATCCAGGTGCAATTAACCATAGGCAAAACTGCTCTGCAATTTGTAGCATGCTACAGGCCACCCTCTCAAACTCAGGAACCCCACACAGCCTTCCTGAAGACACTGGAGGGTATAAATGTATCTCCAAACACCATTATATTGGGTGACTTCAACTACCCGAATATAGACTGGGAACATTACTCAAGCCCCAACTTTCTAGCCCAAAGGTTCCTGGAGTTCATAAATTCAAATGCCATGGAACAACTAGTCACCGTTCCCACAAGAGGAGAAAATATACTAGATCTCATCATCACAAACATGGGGACAAAATGCTCCACACCAGAAGTATATCCCTCATTGGTGAGATCAGATCACAAACTTATCTCACTGGAAATCCACATCCCGCCCCCACCCCAAACAAAAAAGACCACAGTGAAGAACTTCTCTAAAGCAAACTTCACACTACTCAAGACTGGTGTGGTATCCTTCAAGGCCCCCGAGCCAGTGGAAACCTCAATCCAAGCTGCGGAAGCCCTTACAAATGCCTTCTACGAACACCTCCAGGACTGCATGGATCAGGCAATCCCTAATAAAACCAAGACTCTTTCCACCAAGGGCAAACATCCAGTCTGGTGGACCCCAGCCATAAACAAACTTTACAATAAGAGGAGAAAGCTGTTACATGATAGAGCAAAATCCATAAAAGAGAAGACACCCTTGATCATTATTAGTAAAAATACGAGCACTCATAAAATCATCCAAGGCCAACTTTGAGAGAAAAATTGCAATAGATTCAAAAGACAATCATAAGGCCTTCTTCAGCTATGTTAGAAACCTGGGTGGAAACTCCCAGATATGTGCAGAATTAGTCCAAAATGATACAAAAATCACTGAACCCACAGACATTGCCAACATACTGGCAGACAGGTTCAGTGCAAACTTCACCCCCCTCTCCCCCCAAAAGGAGAGATAACTATCCCAGCAGAGTGTAGCCTCCCAGACATCTCAAATGCGCAGGTGAAAGCTGCTCTCTAAAGCTAAAAACACAGCATCAATGGGACCGGATGGCGTCCCCGGCTGTGTGCTACACAAACTCAACGAGGAACTAAACCCACATATAAGGCAGCTGTTTAATCTTAGCCTTACCACAGGATACGTGCCCAAGGAGTGGCGTACGGCAACTGTGGTCCCACTCCACAAAGGCGGTGCCTCTACGGACCCTGGTAATTACCACCCCATAAGCTTAACAAGCCTGGTCTGCAAAGCTATGGAGAGGATCATAATGGAACTCATAAACAAAGACATAGGGGACTTGCAGACATTGGACCCGACCCAGTTTGGCTTTGTCAACGGCAGATCATGCCTTTTGAACTTGGTCGACTTCTTCGAAACAGTCACCAAGGCCATTGATGAGGGAAAGGCAGTCCATACAGCCTACCCTGACCTTGCAAAAGCTTTCGACACAATACCCCACTCGGGTATTATAGAGAAACTTACCAGCTTAAATATAAACCCATATGTCACAAGATGGGTTGCAAACTGGCTAAAGGACAGAACCCACAGGGTTAGAGTTGCTGGCGCCATGTCAGACTCCAAGCCGGTCACAAGTGGTGTCCCACAGGGCTCAGTCCTTGGCCCCCTGTTGTTCAGCATCTACTTCTCAGAAGTACAGGCAAACATAGGAGGACTATAGCTGACAAAGTTTGCAGATGACTGCAAACTGGGCGCCATAGTAGAAAGTACATCGGACACAGATATCCTTCAGAGGGGTCTCACGGAAACTGATAACTGGTGCCAGAGCCATGGCCTGAAGTTAAATGCCAAAAAATGTATAGTCATACCCTTCGGGAAAAACAAGGTAACCCCAAGCTACCATATAGGTGGCAATCCATTAAGCACAGAAGAGGTTATCAGGGACCTGGGGACCCAGGTTGACAGTGGCCTTTCTTTTGACACTCACATTGCTAAAGTGGTTAGAAAGACCTTCTACATTGCCCACATGATCATGAAGGGATTCACATCCAGATCAAGTGAGGTCATTGTTCCCCTGTACTCTTCACTTATCAGACCAATGATCGAGTACAATGCCCCATTCGGGATGTATCTCACCCGACACCTGCAGCAATTGGAGAGACCCCAAAAGTTCCTCACCAAAAGGATAAAGGGACTCCAAAATCTGTCATATGCTGCCAGACTGAAGAAACTCCAGCTCTATTCAGTTGCATACCGCCTGCTCAGAGGTGACCTGTGCCTGACATACAAGGCCATGTCCAACCCGGAATTAATGGACATGCTCCACCTCAAAAAATCCAAATCTACCAGATCCACTAGAGCAAGTGACTTAAACCTTAGCACGGATATAAATAGGACATGCTGGAGGGATAGATTTGTCACCCAGAGACTCCCTATGCTGTGGAATAAAATCCCGGTCCATGTGAGGCAGAGCACCTCGCTGGCTCTGTTCAAGAGAAATCTTGACCGGTGGATGGGAGATCGTAGGTTTACACCGGGTATCATCTCTGTGTCACTGCTGGACAGAGGCACAACAAACTAATGGGCACAGTATTTTTTAACATAAGGGGTGGCGTAAGCCAAAAAACTTTGGGCTAGGCTTATAAATGCCTTAGGGCAGATAGCCTAGTATAAACCTATGAACCTATGAACCTGGTCTATGACATCAATAGGACTTGTTGGCAGGACAGATTTGTATCCCAGAGACTCCCCATTCTGTGGAATAGACTCCCTCTGCATGTCAAGCAGAGTACCTCATTAACCTTTTTTAAGTGCAACCTGGATAACTGGATGGAGAACAGAAAATACACACCTGGGATTCCAGCTGTGTCCCTGCTGGACAGGGGCATTGGGTGCTGACTTGTTGGAACATGGGTTAAATTCTTGGCTAGGCTTGTAAGTGCCTCAGGGCCAATAGCCTAGAAACTTCACATTATAATATATATATATATATATATATATATATATATATATATATATATATTTATATATATATACATATATATATATATATATATATATATATATATATATATATATATATATATGGGTCTACTTCTCTTTATCGAAGAAACACTTCTTCGAAAAAGAGAAGTAGACTTACACTTACGTGAAAGTGCACTTAACCGTACGTGCACTACCACGAAGAACAGTTCAACGAACCATTAAGGAAGACTGAGGTGCCGAAGCATGCCACAGTGGGGAAAAGGAAATTCACCTGTTTCCCCACTGTAGTCCGATCTCGGAGTTGGTATATTTAAGTAGAGGGGATGTGGGAGGGCAACCACCATATGGGGGTGCAGGGGGGCTTGCACCCCTGCAAAAACATTGTTTTGGTGTTCGTTAACCATTCTTCATGAAAGTGCACTTTTGGTTAAGTGCACTTTCGCATAAGTGTGGGTCTACTGTTCTTTTTCAAAGAAATGTTTCTTCAATGAAGTACAGTAGACCTATATATATATATATATATATATATATATATATATATATATATATATATATATATATATAATAACCTATTTTTGGATGAGATTTCTCTTGTGACAGTAGTTTTGGCAGTTTTTTTTTTTTTTGTTCTTTTCCACTTAT
Organism: Protopterus annectens; assembly: GCF_019279795.1. Lineage (NCBI taxonomy): Eukaryota > Metazoa > Chordata > Ceratodontiformes > Protopteridae > Protopterus > Protopterus annectens. Next base: position 1,585,509,635 of record NC_056725.1, read on the forward strand.
TCCAAACATTATCCATAATTTTCATTAATTGTTTTTAGCTAAGGTGCATTTTTCACTCAGACTCACTTATATTGCAGAGACACCTGATGGTTTAAAACTTGTAAAGAAGTGGTATTTATGTACAAGACACGATCATCTATTGGGAGTATTTATCATGGAGTCCACCTACATTGTTTCAGGGTCTCGCTGGAAGTGTCTTTCTTGAAGCTAGTAAATTTTCTTACAGAGTTTAGGTACTGGTCCTTGGTGATTTTTAAATAGTCCCCTGATTAGGCAAGTTGGATGGTGATTGCTAAGTGATTCAGGGAGGATTGCAGCCCATTTTACTTTTTAGGGTTGTTGGATACAATCTAGAGTGCTAGCTTTGTTGGAGGTTTTACCATATTCTTTCTGGACATGTACGTGTAAGATCGAATAGGCTGACATTTAAGTGGGAGATGTTAGTATCTTGATCAGACCTGTCTATGTCGGGGTCACTGAGAAGAAAGCTCATTTGTGCTAGTTATCCAGCTGAATACATTTTCACTTGTATTAGTACTGTTTCTATTTGGAGGTATTTATGTACATATTATTCATATTGTCTTATGTGAATTTTAGTTTAAGATGGGTTACTAACACATGATAATACTTTTGAGTCAGCTTTTGGGGTTTTTAGAGATATATTGATTTTTCTATGGTATTAAGAAACATGATAGCTACCCCACCTGCACATGCAGTGGTTCAATCATTTCTTAGTATGTTATATACAGGTGGGAGTATTTCTTCATCTTTGATAGAGGATTTTAACCATATTTCAGTACATATTGATATGTCAGCTATAAAGTTCACTGATTTTATTGTAGACAGTGCATGCATTTATGCTGTATATCATAAGGCTTGAGTGAGCTACTTTGATAAGGATTTGCTTGTCGTTTTTTAGAGGGTCTACGGATTCAGTAGTTTGATGAAAAGTTCAATGTGCGTTATTAGTTGAGTTTGGATGAGTGGGGTTTTAACTGTTATTGTGGTGGCAATTCCTTGGTTTGGTTGCATGTCCACCATATATTGTCAGGTTTTGGCACGGTATAGGTGTTTGGTTGAAATGGACAATAAACTTGTTTCTGAGTCTGGCTCTAGGTTTGCTGAAGTGGTCTGGTTGAATGAGGAGAATGCAAGCTTAACAGTAAATAGCTAGAGATGAGGAGGAAGGCACAGATCTGGTGGGTATAGTTGTCAAATGTAGTTGTGGGCTTAGAATGAAACCCTTTGCAGGGAGATGAAAGTAGTGTGGCAGCTGATATTTTGCTAGGGTTTGGTAGTAGCAGTAGTAGTAAGGTAATATATTGTAGTTCAAATATGTAAGGTTGATGTATAATTCTGGAAATCTTTGGAGGTTGATTATGTTAGTGAGATGAGGATCCCTTTGTAGAGGGCTAGTCTAGTAAGGTGGTACAGTGATTGCTAATTGCAGTGCAATATTTAGGGTGGAGGTAATGATGTCAAAGGGCTGGCCAAAAGGTAAGCTAAGTGGGAGTTGGGAAATGGTCGTCTATAAAGGAAATGATATCGGGGTGGGAATGATAGGTTAGGGGAGTAAACTGATTATACTTAGCAGTGCAAAGTGGGCTTCCCGATGAGCAAGAGTGAACTGTTAAAATATCTATCTATCTATCTATCTATCTATCTATCTATCTATCTATCTATCTATCTATCTATCTATCTATCTATCTATCTATCTATCTATCTGTGTGTGTTTGTGTGTGTGTGTGTGTGTGTGTGTGTGTGTGTGTGTGTGTGTGTGTGTGTGTGTGTAGATCTACCACCACTTTGTAACGTACAGGAAGGTAAGTGACTTAATTTTCCAACCTAAGCACAGCAAATGTCAGCACTGTAATCAGACGTTAAGGTAGGTAAAAAAATACTGTAAAACAGTATCTAGAAGTACAGGTCTATAAACTCCATCTATTTAGATAAGGAAAGCCAGGAATCCTGACTGATTAAAACTAATATTGCATTATCTCCCCTTTTAATGCTGCCAACACAGCTTGCTTATGTACTGTCCTTGCTAGTAGAGGTCTGAGTTGGGACGTTGTAATGGCTGATACTGAGAGAAATTGACAGATGCTGTAAAGCTCACTTCATTTGCTGCACTAAACCATGAACCGTTAAACTTATTAATGTTAGGTTTAGTCAAAAAGCAAAAAGTGGAGGACACAAAAGAAATTCCTTGACCTGCCAGAATGTTCACACTACTGCAGTTGCATAATGACCTGTGCAATGTTCAACTAGCACAGGAAGAAAGTGGACTAGAGTTTATACTAATGTTTCAAATGCAAAACTATTCTAGGCATTAAGTTGACTGCAGGAGTTGTAAATACATATAAAGAGCACCCCCCATAATAATAATGGCACTCATATATGCTGACATGCCACACATTCAGTGCTCTACAGATATAGTGCTTTTCCTAAGATTCACTGGTATAAAACAGACACGTGATTCACATCTTGGAGGGCAATATGCATTTTTGTATTGAGAATTGCAAGTGGGGTTGGTTAAGATAAGGTTATGATTCCCATACTAGGAGGTGTGCTTGGTCGAATGGTGGAGAGCGTATCAGTAACCATTCGAAATGTTGGGACCCAGTGCAGACAGCCCCAAAACATGGACAATGTATAACTGAAAGAACAGACTTGCATATATCAAGTCCAAGATGGCCATTTCTCAGAATATTCCATTTACTTCGAGGTATGGCGATCTTGCACAGAGCAGGTGGCTCCAGTCAGGGGTTTGCTAAGCGACTCTCCAATCTATCACCCTCCATTGGCAGATTGTATGGTGGCCCAAGAGAATTAACAGTGCTGCTGCAAATATATATATGCTCAAAAATCCCTGAACGTCATCATTACAAATTCTCTGAAACAGTCTGCACCCCAACCAGCAATGGTAAAATCCTGGACTTGACCCTTAGCAGTATGAAGTAGCATTGCCCCCCACCAATTGTAACTTTCTCCCTAGTTAAATTGTACCACAGATCAGTCACATTCACCTTAAGACTGATGTTTGAGGCAACTTCTAATACGTTGGTATTGAGATTATGCCAAAGCTAATCTACTAAAAATGACCAATGACCTGGCAAGATTCAAAAGCCCTTGACATTTTGACAACCTCACTGCTTATGGGAAATCCTTTACCATGAAAATCTATGCACATGTAAATGTCTTGAATAAAGGCAGTTGTCTCCCTCAGAAGTGAATACAATGCCAAATTTAAAAAAATAAACCCTTGTAGTACAACCATAATATAAACTGTCTGTATAATAAAAAAAAAAACTCATTGCGCACAAAATAAGGCAGAAGAACACCTAAAACTGTATAGTACAAAGAAGTAATCTCCACTATGTCTTGCAGCAACCCTCCCTTCAGGAGGAATAACATGCGTATTTAGTTTTAAAAATTCTTATTTATTTTTTCTTTAATGGATGAGCATCCTTGTTTTATCAACTTCATAATCTTACACAGGATTTTCCCTTGTCATAGGGGTTGTCCTGGGAGGGGGGAGTCAGAAAGGCTGTGAGGGGTTGTTTAGATGTTGCTTCCAGATTGGTGGTTTGAAATATATCTCATTTGAAAAGAAATGATGGTGGACCAATAGTTTGTATCCTTTCTGATCCTCATCTTCCTAGATTATAACAGATGCTTTTACATGTTGGCTGAAAGATTTTAAAAATTACACATCAAATTGAAGATGATTGTTCACGCTACTATATAAAACTAAGACACAATAAAAGATAATAACTTGGGTTAAAAATAGAATTGAAAACATTAGAATTAAAAAAAATGCTTTAACAAAGGTTGCTTCATCAGTTCCATTAGATACCCAGGGGAGAGTCCCCTTTTGTTTAATATTCTGTTCATTAAAATCTGTCTTTAGTTTGGATGTAGCCTGATCCAAGTTTTTAATTATTTGCCAGATTTTTTCATGCCTGTAAATGTTATGCCTAATCATTATGCCTGGTGACTTTCTTTACAGTTCAACTAGCATACTTTGGATCTGTAAACTAAAAGTGGATCCGGACTTTAAACTATGCTAACTGAACTATAATGCAAGTCACGAGTAACTTGATAACAAGATAAGTCCTCCATTTGTTAATTGAGATTAAAGTGCTGGAGTTTGTTAATGACCCAAACATAACTAAGAGCAAGTTTTTTTTCTCCCAGCCACTAACTATCAGCTGCCACCAGCTCCCTTCCTCATTCACTAAATCTATCAGACCTACCTTAGCCTCCACTGGGACTGCTTAGAAGATTGAGGATGTTGATGCATGTGCAGCTGCTGGGAAGTGTGTCCTGATTTAAGGCCCCTCACAGCAGATTTGCCAGCTCTGTGATCACTCCCCTCTGGAGGTACATGTGTACTTCTATGCATGTGAAACCTCACAGCATAGTGGCTCAGTGTGCATGCAGCACAGATCTGACCACTCTTATACACTGGTTATTGCAGCAAGCCTAGGCTGCCCCCCCCATCATGAGTGAGCTGACATTGGAAGCTCACTTCCATCTTCCCCTTGTAGCCTTCCTAGTGGAATTCTAGAAAATGTTTTTGTCAGTAATTTAACTTTGTGTTATAAAGCATATCGTAACATGAAACTGCCTGTTCTGAGATCCAAATCTAATGGAAGATCTTCTTAAAGTTTAAATTATTATATATATATCACAGCAAGAGGTTCTCCGGTTCGATTCTCAGCTGGGGTGCCTTCTGTGTGGAGTTTGCATGTTCTCCCTGTGTTCGCGTGGGTTTCCTCCGGGTACTCCGGTTTCCTCCCACATTCCAAAGACATGCATCTGGAGCATTTCTCCCCGGGCCTCCACTGAAAACAGGCTCTGTGGAACCTAGTCGGACTTTCCCGGTCAACAAATGATAAATAAATAAATAAAATAAAAATTATAAGTCTTGATAAAAAATAATTTCAAATGTGGGAATTACAGATCTAGTTCAGTACATATCAGATTTGATTATTACATTTTTGAAGTATTTCTCATTGTTAAAGAAAGAGTATGATAGTTCATTATATGATAACTGGATCTGGACAGCTGTTTAGCAAAATTCATTGAAATATATATGGTTCAGTAAATTATTTTAAACTCACATTATGGAAAACCACAAATGCATATGAAATGTAAAGGCTAGCTACTCATTTCTAGGTCTAGATCCTAGATGTCACATTTATAAAATTTTAATATTTAGATGTTTTTCAAATGCTTCATATTGTAAGATTATAAAACATGGACTTAAGTAAAAAAGGTTTCAGTATTAAATTGGGTGACGTTTTCTGACTACAAGTGATATTGGGTCTTTATTTTTAAGTATTTAATAAAGAGAATGTAATTTGAAAGAAATCAGTTTTTTAGCTAGCTGAATTTGTATGAAGTACAAATATTACATTTAAGAGATATAGGTAAAGTGGGGTGAAGTGGCAGCGGACCTAGGCGCAAAGTGTTAAGAGGTACTGAAATGGAGCTGCCAATCTGTCAGTATTATACTACCTGTATTCAGACATGAATGGCGATAATACATTAGCAGCCATGTCTGAAGTGCTGTAATGCTTTGTGTGTGGTATAAGATGGATCAAGTAGGATGCTTTCTTTTTAAAACAAGAAAGAGCTTTGTTTTCAAGTCCTCAAGTAGGAGAAGACCCTAACAATATGTGAGGTATCACATGTAGCTGCTATTGTGAAATTATAACATCTGCCTTGTCAATGTATACACACCAGTTGCAATGACTACATATTATCAAAAAACACTGGGGTGCCGTTAGAACTGATAATGATATCTCTAGGCACATACCTGAAGTGCTGTGTTTTTTATACAAGAACAGTAGGTCACTGAGAAGTAGGTTGTGTTACCCAAAGGATGCGAGTAGGAATTCTCATTTAGTTGGAACTAAACCATGTGGTCATTGCAACTGGTGAGACCTCACATATTGTTTATTTAGCTCACTGTGTTGCATGCAAAAAGTTTTACATAGGTAAGACTGATCGTTCCTTCAGAGAATGCATAAGAGAACATATCAACCATATGAATAAAGGTAATGTGGTTAGTGCATTGGCGAAGCATGTTTTGAGTACTGACTCTAGTCATGGTTTTAAATTTTTAGTAATTGCTAGGGTTTATGAGAATGTGAGGCAGGGTGATATACGTGCTAAGACCGAGGATTTGGAATCCTCATGGATAGTGAGATTTAGTGCTGATGTAGGACATGGGCTTAATGAATCAGTTCCATTAATACCCAAATTAAAGAAGAGACCCATAAGGAGGTAATTAGTATTAAAGTATAGTTTTAGTATGTATTATTTATGTATGTTTTTAAATTAAATTTATATGTCTTTTATATGTGTTGTGTCTTTAAATTTGTGGTTTTAAATTTGAATTTGTATCATGTGACATTTGATGTATAAATAGGGGTGTGTTTGTTAGTGCTTTTGTAATACACCTGATGATGCCTGTTTGGTGAAAGTGCTTGTGTTTGTTGCACTGCAGTAAAAGTTTTGAACTGGATATATCAGCTGTCTCTGTGTCTTCCTATTCGTTTGTTGTTGGAATTTTTTTAAATGATGCACACTCTGTCAAAGAGCTCTTACTCGATCAACATGAATCCTCATGTAACCAGTGGAGATGCTTAAAGAGGTTAAGCAGGGGTTCAGATAGGCCACATTTGTTAGTAAGGCAACCTGGTATATTATCCAGGCCCATGGATGAGGTGTTATTAGCTTTTGAGAGAGCTGAGAAGATTTGTTCCAGAGTAATTAAGCAGGGTAGCTGAGTGTGTCAAATCTGTGGGATGACTATAATGTGGGCAGAGTAAACTGTGCACAGAGCTTGTCAGCTAGGATATTAGCTATTTCCTTTGGGACAGAGGTGGCAGTGTTATTGTGGTCTAGCTCCAAACGGCGCTGAGTGTGTGTGTGTTAGTTCTCAACTTACTGTGATAGATAAAGAAAGATTTGTGGTTATCTTTGATTTTAGTGGCTATTTTGGTTCATACTCAGTGCTGCGCTTCCTAATAGCACCCTTTAGCACTTTATTAATTTGCTTAAGTATGCTGTTAAAGTTGGTAGAATGAGCTCTCCTAAAAAGCATTAAATAATTTATTTCTCTTATTGCATGCTTTATTTATAAACATATTCCAACATAGGGTTTGTTTTTAAATTTTTCCTTATATTTTGGGGAGATAAGAACTGCCTTTTCAGTGCAACTATTTAAGTAGGAGTAGAAATCAGAGGCATAGGCCGAGGATTTAGCAATGAGTTCCATCAGTTAGAGATTATAGTGACATTTATTTAAGTAATTAAATAAATGAAGTGGGTTTGCTTTAGAGAAATTCATAAACACAGATGCATTTGCATGGGAAGTACCACCAGTTTTTAATCCCAGCCCTAAAGAATAAAAATGTGACTGAAAGGGTGAGGAAAAACAAAGAGTGAAAGAGATAATAGTAGTGACTTTGACCACTTTTGGCTCCAGTGATAACACAATGAAGATTTTTACTAAAGTGAAAATGCAGCCTCACCAAAAAAAGTAGAAAATAATCCATCACCAATGTCAATTTATAGGGAATACAGATAAACCCTTGCATTATTAATGAATCCTGAATCACATCACACATGTTAGGACTACACTGTACATATCTACCAAAGTCAGTATAGTGTAGTGCTCTGTGAATATAATTCCAATATGACACGATGGCATTGTGGAAGATTTTGGTGCACATCCCAACTAACTGTACTAATCAGTATGCCTAGTAAGGCAGGAAGGTACACTGTGACATAAGTAGCACATACAACCACCATGTTCTAATTCTGGGGCATGCAATATTTAAATCCTCAGCCCTTTACAGGCTGGCTTGGATGCACTCTATGCAGAGTGTATCCAAGTCAGCTTGATGCACTCTACATATGGAGACTTCCCCTTCCTCATCCAAACCAGCCATTCATTCTGTAAGTTCAAGAAGGCACTGGTGGCAGAATATCTATAAAATCATAAACTTAGTCACATTTAACAAACTAAAATAGCAACCTGCTCTCTTTGCAGTTCTAAAAATTAAAACAAAGTACCTTCTTAATGGTGTCCAGTCCATATTCACGGGTGCAGACCTCTCCTATACCCTACTCTTCCAAAACACCCCTCCCCCTTGCAGAAAGTGTGTTGTTGTCAGATTTTTTTTTTATTTGTTTGCTCATAAAGTTCAACCAGTCTTGATTGCAGGGGTTGTGAATGCATATACACTTGAACTATAAAATATCAGCTAGCTTTGCCAGAAATTTTTAAACTGGTTTGTATGGTGCTGGGGAAGAGCCGTAAAGCAGGCATTCATGGAGAAGTGACTGAATACTCTGACCTGAAGTAGCCATTTGGCTGTGCAAAACAGTAGGACTTCAGTTTTGTTAATACTGAGAATCCTAGGTAGTTCAGTTAGGAATAGCTACCTGTGACATACCTGTCAACTGCTATAATATGCACATAGCATTATGATTTTGGCCTTCAGATTTAGTCTTGCTCCTCCTATATTTACTGATTTCCCCTTAAAATTAGACATTGTAATGGGGACATACATTATTAAATAAATAAACCAAAGTACCTCCCATTAACTATTAGGGTCTGGTTTATAAAGGCCTACTATTGAGAAAAATAAGAAAGTTTCCTCTTTCTGTCCCTCAGCTATGATTTTAAAGGCCTCCTATTGAGAAAAATAAGAAAGTTTTCCTCTTTCTGTCCCTCTGCTATGATTTATTTTTTTAAGGCCAATGCCATGCTTTTTAATGCTTGGCGGTGGACAAGTATGCCTGTGATGTACTTTCTGCTCAACTCCGTACGTCTACCTTCCTAACTATATAATCCATAATCAACTGTTGCTTCTTTTCCACTTTTGTCCTATCCCCCTCCCTTTTGGTGGGCTTCTTTGAGAGTGTTCCCAGCATCCTGCACTTTGTTAGAACTCACTTAAATGGTGGGTTTTAGTAAAACAGTGCAGAATTTTATTATAAATGAATTGATAGACATAAACCTCTAAAAGTCAACTGTAGCAGCCTATTGTATAGCTATCAGGAGAGCAGTTTACTTTTGAAAAGATTTGACATTTGCTTTTATTGGAAAGGTTTATTAAATTCAGATGCACACGTGAAGAATTTTCTGTTAAGTAAGTATCAACATTTATTCACATTATCTAAATGTGCACATTACAGTTTTTATAAAAGAAAGAAATCTTTTTCAGAAACTGTGAGAAACGTAATATGGATTATACCTTATTGTTTCATAATTTTTTAAGGATAATCTAAAGATGAGTTGGACAATCAGCAATAATTAAAAAACTGCAATGAAACTATGGAAAATGAAACCAAGAGAACCCTAACTGTAGGCATTGCACCATGTATTATATTATGTTGCTATTGAGTAACAATCCATAATAAATAGTTACAGAAATGACGAAACTGAGTTAGAATAACAATTAAATTAATGGGCAGGATTCACGAAGCCTCCGTGTAAGAGTTATAACTCTTACACGGAGGCTGCAGTTAAATGGAGTGATGTCAGCATGCTCTGCATATTCATGAGAGCATGCTGAATCACACCTAAGGCTAACACGGTCAGTGTAAGACAGTAGGGGGCGTGTCCGTAGGCTGAGCCCTGTAAGCAGACACGCCCCCAGAAGAGTAAAAGTGCCCAAAGTAAACACCCACGATAGAGTCCATGGAAATGTGAATAAACACAACACAACACATGCCCCCACAGACTATGAACAAAAAATATATAAATGAACATGTTATACATTTTTTTTAAATCGTAAAGATGTTTGCCCGTGAGTGTGCTCGTTTGCGCGGGCGTGCCCATAGCGCAGCTACAGTTAGCAGTCAGTGGGAAAGCATATAAGAACTAAATATGCAAAGTAAGCCAAGAAGCAATAGCGTAGAGGTAGAGATGTCAGCTGAAGAGCAGACATTCATGGTTCGAGCCCCCACAACACCAATTTTTATTTTTAGCAAAATAAGCACAAAACAAGTCCCTGACAAACATGTACACATATAAAATCACATTTTATGTAAAATGTAATGAAATAGTTCATTTATTTTGAAGAAATGTGAGGTAACAAAACAATAAAAAATGTCAGATGTGCCTATAGCTGAGCCACAGTTTAACAGGGTGAGTGCATCTGCCCATAGGTGAGCAGTGGTTTACCTGGTGCAAAATGCGTGCCCGTAGCTGAGCAGTGGTTTAACAGGTGCAAAATGAGTGCCCATAGCTGAGCAGTGGTTTCACACGCTGAAACTGTGTGACCCTAGCTGAGCTGAGCGTAATATGCATGCTGACAGCCAAATGAGGCGCGAACCAGCACACCCCGTTTGCGCGGAGCTGTGCACTGCGCTAACAAGCTAACCGACGGGCAACGTTGCGCAAGCTGTAACAAAACTGCCTTTACACAGACACACCCCCTAGCCTGTCTAGACAGTCATAAAATATAAAATGCAGTGGCCAGGTTCGAACCCAGGATACCATGCACCATAGTCAAGGTACTTAACCACTAAGCCACAACAGCTGTACACAGAAATGCAGCAATAGCAAATATATAGGAATGAATAGAAAGTGGAGCATGACAAAGCAGGTTTTGTGAAGTGGATACAATTCCAAAATGGCCAATCACAGATAGGTGCGGGAAAAACGGCATATATAAGCCCCATAGGTGGGAATACACAGCATAAACGATTGTAGAACTGACTTGCAGCCAGAATGTCAGGTGTAGGTGAGGGTAGTTGCTTTTGAGCACAGAGGTGGGGTGTTGAGGAGTCCAGATACATGGTCTGGCTCCTAGTCCACAATCATGAGGCCCAACTCATGCAGGGCCAGGTCCTGTGGGGAGCATATAGGGCTGAGGCGTGGGACTGGTTGACTCATGATCTCACCAGTGCCACAGGGATTCCAAGGACTGGTGAGCAGGTCCATCACCACCATGCGGACCTGAAGAGACGCAAGCAGGACCAATTGAACGTTTGGATACAGGAGGCCCGGCAAATGCCCAACGCCCCACTACTAAGTTACATTTAATTATGTATGTAAGAAATTAAATTAGCTGATATTATGGATGTGTATTCCAATATCACTTCATTTATATTACAGCTGCAGGTGTCCGTTCTGTGAACCGCAGAGCCTATGGTGATAGGCTGGTGCGGTTGCGCCACCAGGCAGGTCAGTAATCCACTCCCAGTAACTGTAAAGAAATATCAAAGTATGACAGTTAGCAAAAGAGTGCAGTGTAGTCACTAAGTAATAAAATGTGCAAGTAACAGTGTAAAAGTGTTTACAAGTATTGCTTGATTACAAAACTGTGTTGCAGTCTATAATCCAAACAGAAAAATGAAAATGTCTGAAATAACGTCTGAAATAAAGATGCCCCACCTGTAATATAATAGTGCATAACCTGCAGCAGGCTGAAAAGTACAGCTGCAGAAGATGAGCAAATCACGTGTGAAATATATCCCTGTTGAAATACTGAAACATGACAGAAGTGAGACTGCTGGAAAGGATTGTAATAACTACAGGTAAACATAAAGCCTAGAAGTAAGTACCATCCTGAATAGTAAAATGAAAACAAGTGAGAGGGTGTGAGAAAGAGTTATGAATCCACCAATAAAGTAGTAAGAACCCCTGAATAAAGTATACTGCAGTCAGTACAGAATGAAATGAATGTGACAAGTAGAACCAAACTGCGAAATGTGTCCAAAGTGCTGCTGCAGCTGGAATGTGTATCCCAAAATCTGGATATGTTGCTCTCAGTCTGCAATATGCAGATAGTATGATTGTCTGAAATATCAAACATCCACAGTTGTCTGTAGCTATATAAAGCAAATGTAGCAGGATGATGTAGCTGAACAAAGCCAGATATGAATGTGTATGAATAACAATAAAATGTATATTGATGTAGCAGTAACAGTCCTATCACCAAAGTGAAGTAGTTATCATATAGGAAACTGTAGTTAGAACAGTAGTGTGTATATATCTGTAGCTATTAGAAATGTACAGCATATATATTGGTATTCGAAGGTGTTAATAATATTTTCTTCACCCCACCCTATAACCACATATAATCCATTCCACGCGAAATTGGTATGTGCAATCACAATTAACACCCCTGGACATTTGTCCTGATGGGTCATAAATATTTGCATGTCCATTGATGCATCTGCCCTGTTCATACATCCAAACCTGATGGCCTGTTGCCATCAATCAACCCTGCATGTTGTTGGACTGTGTATTGCTGTTCAAATTATGCATGTGTTATGCTCGCTGTTCAATGGTGTGAATATCTGGGTGTTTGGTTAATGGGAATACTAATGCATGCTGTTACAACTAATTGCGAATGGTATTGTATGTTACTAACCCAAACTGTCATGACATAATGCAAAACATAGAACAACAGGGAAGGCGGGTTCCAGCGGACCCACCTCTCCCACCTCAGCTGGCGAGTGCACCTGGCACTAGTGCCCAGTCTGGACCCTCCTGTGGTGGCCCTGTGCCACCTGCAGGTGGAAGCGCTGCAGGGGATGGGGCCCGTCCCCCCTCTGCAAGCGTGGCCAGAGGAGAACCACCACTCACCCTCCGTAGCGTCCGGACTGTGGTGCGTAGGGAGATCCGGGACTCTGTTCTTGAGCCCCTATGCCAGCTTGAGGCACAGGTGGCACAACTTACGGGCATGCCTGTTGCCCGGCCTACACAGCCCCCAGCACAGCCCCATCCTGGGCAGTGAAGGAACAGTGGCAACTGCCCATGGGTGGGGATATCAGTTCCACTGTTGCCATCTGTGGGCTCATGGGCTCTGGATATCCAAACCTCCGTCCCCGTCAATTGTGTAACCCCCCCCACACATGTCATACACCGCCCCTGTATGCGTCTTGTTTGTCTTGTCTGTTAACCTACCCAATCTACCTCCCCAGCTATACCGACTTACTTCACCTGACATACCACTCTCACCTGAAAAAAAAAAAGGGCACTCTGTACCCACAAAAAAATTATGCCCCATACATAACTGCCCATTCCGCACATATGTCTGCCAGACATGGAAACTATCAATTACAATTGGCTGTACAACAGGTATTATTGTTGTCCTTACACCTCTCTCAGGGGTGGAAGGTATCAAATGTCACACCAAATTACAAACATATGCACAGCTGTTGCTGATGAAGAAATGGGCAGCTATGGGCCTTACCTACATCCCTCCTGCAAAACCCAAGCTTGTTTCCCTACTGTCTTACCCTCTTTGTGACCCCTTTTTCACCACTTTCCTGTCTTCCCATTGTCATTTCTTTCAAAGAAAATAGCGCGGGTGTGCGCAAGAGTAAGCATGTTTAAGCGGTTGTAAGCGGGTGTGCGCTTGTGTGCGTGGAGCTGAACGCCAGTGCGCATGCGTGAGCTCCACGCAAACCAGCTCTAACCCAGTTACAACTGCTTAAAAGTGCCTTAGTCACTTTGATTGACAGGTCCTGTAGTCAGTTCAGAAGCAAAATAAAATCCCACTGGCAGTCCTGAACCCAGGACCTTGGAAACAGTAGTCTACATGATTTACCACTAAGCCATGACTGTTATACAAGAACATTGTGCTAAAATAAATATATCATGTAATAGTAGGAATGAATGTAAAGGGAATATAGGATGTGTAGTACACAAAGCATGTCATTTAGAATTACTGTCAAACCTAGTGGATTTCCATAATAGTAGTGTGTGAACAGAAACAGCCATGCTAGTTGGTAGCTAGTAGGTAATAATGTCACTGTAGCACCTTGCAAGCCACACACATACTCACAGCAGGATAATCACTGCCCATACCCCACAACCTCTTACAGGAACACATCCAGACCAAGTAATAAAATATGTGGAGCAAAGGGCCAAAACCAGGGACACATTACAAATAATGTTACAACAAACTCAGACAGTTCAGAGAGTAACAGGTTCTGCATTTTGTGGGATGTTTGGAAGGGTATGAAGTCTGAAACTTGAATGTTTGTCACTATATTCTGACTTGAGCCCAGAGTGATTTGCCAGAAAAAGCTGTGCATGAGATATTGACCAAAATATGAGGCGGAAATGTGGACAACCTGCAAATATTTGTACACATGAGAGGTCTGACACCACCATATTTGAATAGTTAAGAGCCTAGACATAGCAACAGTGAATGAGTTACAGGGATGCCCCACAGACTCCATGTGAAATGTACAAACAGTAGGCAGAAAGGTGTTACAACGCATGCAATGGTAACTATGGAGTCCTGAAAGTATGCACCAATTGCATGGCAGAAAAAGTGTAGTAATACATATGTGCATGCTATCCCACAGTCACAACTGCAGCATACCAGACAATTTAATGGGTGTACCCCACTGATATGTACCATTCCATGAGGCAGATAACAGATGCACCTGAGAGTCTCTGGGGCCTGCTCAGCAGCATACTCAAATACCCTAATAGATGTCAAGGCCCACACCATGGCCAGACCACACTGCATCCTGTAACACCCTAGCAGATATAGCAAGCATTTCCAAGGTGTGAATGTACATGGAAAATAGGAAAGCCACAGCAGCACACTACAGTCAGGACACCTAGCAGGCATACAAGTAGTGACTGTAAAGGGCAAATATTGAAGCCATAGCAACAAAGTGCAAGCAAAAGTGCAAGGATAGCACACACACACACACACACACACACACACACATTAACAGTAGCAGTAGTCGTAGGTGTCAGTGTACATACACAGTTAGTACAGGAAACTGGAGAAATGAATGGAGGAATGTTAATCTACAACACAGCTGGAAATATGAGAGAGATACCAACCTTTACACTCACAGAACATTGTCCACAGCATACCAGCATGGTCCCTGCCCTTAAAATCTGAAAGGGCTATGCCTATCTTACCTACCTTTTTATAGCACTGTTCTGAAATCACAGTGAGAACTGCAATCAGTACACAACTGGCTGCATGCAATTAGCAAATGCTGGCTAACAATTGGTGCGAGGCCATCACATGGACATATGCAGATACCTACAAAAGTATTTTGTACTCCTAGTCCACACATGCAATACTTTCATTGCACCCTGAGGAGGAAGTGAGAGACAGACAGAGAGAGAGAGAGAGACAGAGACAGAGAAAAACGAAATTAAACAGACACAAGCAAAACTGTTCAGCAACAGCCACCTGAAAGCTGACAACTGACAAGTGGAGCAGCAGGACACAAAACCAGACAGCAACACAAGCAGCTGTAACAAACACAGGTAATGTAAAGTAATACTATAAAGGCCTACATACTGTGACCCCTCCATATGTGTCATTGGTCTGTATCCATATGTATATGAAGATGTGCAAAGGGCAGGGGACATACAGCAACTATCAGTGAAGGCTGTACATACATTTGTATGTGAGAGCATCTATGTGCACATATCAATGTAGGTTGACTGTAGGTTGTAGTGCAATGTACAAAGTAGGTTTCACAGTTATGTATGTTTAGCAGTATGTTAGTGTGTGTATACAGTATGGTAGACAAACATGTTGATATACCTGTCTATCATATGGATACGTATGTATGTCAAAATATGTATGTATGTATGTATATATATATATATATATATATATATATATATATATATATATATATATATATATATATATATATATATATATATATATATATATATATATATATATGCATATACATACATAGAGAGAGATGTAGGAATACATAGACAGATGTAGCTAGATAGAATATGTACAAACATATATATGTAATACACACATACAGATATAGATATATTTAGATACATATACATAGACAGACTGATCTGACTATCTACAGGTATGACTGTATATGATGACCTCAACATCCCCTGTCCCACCCCCTCTGTCACTCTCACCCCCTCTGTGTCCCCCCTCTCCATATCTATAGCAATATATGTACATCAATATATATATGTGTATATGTATACAGACATATATATATATATATATATATATATATATATATATATATATATATATATACATATAGATATATCTATATACATATATATATATATATATATATATATATATATATATATATATATATATATATACATATATATATAGAGAGAGAGATGTATATATATTCTGAGTGAGGCACATGTGTACAGATGTATTGCAACAGGTGCCTGGTGACAAAGGCATGGAGTGAACACCAGTGTCAAAACTGGAGTACCATACCCCATTTCAAATCACCTACAGCAGTAACCACCAGATATGTGATTGGCTGCCCACCACTGCATATGTCAGGGGTGAACAGGGTCATAAATGTGTACAATAGTCCCCACAATGATATGCACAGTGGCACACTATTCCTGGAATACCTGCACATGGTATGTGTCAGCAGACATGGTGTGTCAGCTATGGACATGTAGGTCAGTGTACCCCTCCACACCACATAATGGCTGCCATGGTATGTACCTCACATGACAGCTACAGATATGGAGAAGGACACAGTGACATGTACAACACTGTGACAATGCACTCAAACACATTACCAATGCACAGTGACTGACAACACCACAGAGTACACACATACTGCCCACATAGAGGTTACCACTTCTGGATTTACATACATAAGTCACACCCATGACAGATGTCCAACAACCATAGTAACACATCACACCATCCACAACCTAAATGACTGCTGTGTGTCGTCCATGCGACTGCAATAGAGAGCACATGTGGAGGTAAAGGTTCCTACCCACAGATAAGACATACCCTGCAATAAACCACACAGTGTTAAGAAGCAAGACTCCCCATGAGTACATGTCACACATACCCCTGCTGAATGTTAGTCAGATAGGTAATATGCCATATGAGTCACCCTGTGTAACTGTGTGACAGCAGCAGGTACCATCACATCACATGTGTCACAATGGTCAGGGTAGCAGAACAGTATGCTGCTGTAGTCCCAGGGGCAATAGCATATTGTATAGTATTGTATTGTAATGTATTGTATTGTGTTGTATTGTATTGGTATGTTGAGGTGCCTCCTTCGTGGAGTGAAACCACTGCTGCTGTGCGCCAGTGTACAGGTACATATCCTGTAGTCAGGCTAGTGTTACACAGCACTTCTATATGTGTGTTTAGCTCCTGTCAGAGTTCATGTAGCATGCAACCGGGGATACCATCAGGTCCCAGTCATGTTGTGTATTCTGCTTTCCTGAGGGCAACTGGCATCTGTGATGACAGGGAGGTTACAGTCAGCTGGGATAACTATGTCTTATTTTGGGGGAGAGGGAGGGGTGACACCTGCACTGAATCTATCTGCCACAATGTTGTCAATATCTGTGGTTCCAGTGAAATATTTGTTGTTGTGTACTAACTATGAGCATAGAGGAGGGATTCTGACCAGGTTGCTAAGATAACTGAAGAAGGCCTTCTGGTTATCTGTAGTGTCCCTCTTGATTTCCCTCTCAAAGTTGCCCATGGATATTTGTATGAGGGAAAATAGAACCTTACTAGTGCTGCTCAGACATGCCTTCCCTTTATGGAATTATGCTCTGTCTTGCAGTAGCTTCCATCTTTTGTAATACAATCTGTCTATGGCTGGGGTCCACAAGACAGGATGCTGTCCCTTTGTGGAGAGTGTCTTGGTCATATATGGGATTGCATGATCCATGCATTCTCGGAGATGTCCGTAGAAAGCATTTGTGTAGGGGTCAGCATTGTGGGTTGTGTCTTCCACTGGCCCAGTGGGCTGAAAGGATACCATGTCACTGTTACAAAGTGTAAAGTTTGCATCTGCAATGTTATTCACTATAGTCGTTTGTGCTGGTGGTGGAGGTGGGATATGTATATCTAGGGCAATTAGTGTGTGGTCAGCTCACAGTAGTTGATGATGTAGGCCATACAGTACCTAGATACAAACCCCAGAGTGAGGAGGTGCTCTGGACCTGAATCAGTGTTCTGACTGCTGGGGTTTGGTAGTATGTCATATGGAGTGTGCCAGGTACTGTTGCACAGTTGCTGGCTGAGCACTGATACCTGGCCATTTACATGTGTATCCACCAATAGACAGACAGATGCTATATATGTGAGATATGTTGTATCATAACAGTCGAGTAGCATGTGTAGTATGTGTGCCAAATTCTGCTGACATATATTGCTGATATCAGGTTATTTTCTCTTTCAGGTACATGGTTTACCCGCAAAATCCCTCTTACTCCGCAGCTGAGGATGAGGAGATACACCAGAGCCTGGTGCAGGATTATGCAATACTCTTTTCCCGCACCAGCCAGAATCAGCAGGAGAGGGCTGCACTGTGGCCAGACCTGGTCCATCGGGTAAATGACATAGGCACGCATAATAGGACATATGAGCAGGTATGACATCACTGCAGTGATTTAATCAGAAATGTCCATCAGCGTGCGTCAGATATCCACAGGCAACAGGTTGCCACAGATGGTGGTGTGGCTACACATCCCCCACTCACCAGACTGGAGGGACTACTCATGAGTATAGTGGCTCCAGTCTGCCAGCAACAACAACAGCAGCAGACATGCATTATGATGGAGGCTGGAGCCACACAGCAGCAAGACTATGAGAGTGCAGGTAATATGCCATATGTATAGTTGACTGTTGTGTACACTGGTAGTTAATGCATGTGTGAGGTGTGTCCTTGGTTTGTAGCTGTCATCATAGTATTTAATGTGCAAGTGTGATATCCTCAATATTAGCAGCTGACCTGTGAAAGGTGACTGTTGTACTACTGACCTGTATCATACTCATTAACAATGGCACAGTTGTGCCCACTGACATTAGTTTCCTCATTTCTGCAGGTCCCTCCAGTGTAACAGCAATGCAGCCTATACATGCTGGTGAGTGTGTATTAACAATACCTGTAATAGTCTTGATAGTAATAGTAATATTAGGCTCACTTAGTGCTCTTTGTATGCATGCAGGTGTGTCTGTGTCTGTGTGTTGATATCATGCATACTGAGTAGTGTACAATTGTGTGCAACTGTGTGCATGTGTATGTGTGCATGTGTGCACCTGTGCATGTGTGCAAGTGTGCATGTGTGCATGTGTGCACATGTGCATGTGTGCATGTGTGCACCTGTGCATGTGTGCATTTGTGCATGTGTGCATGTGTGCACCTGTGCACCTGTGCATGTGTGCATGTGCATGTGTGCATGTGTGCACATGCGCATGTGTGCATGTGTGCACATGTGCATGTGTGCACCTGTGCATGTGTGCCTGTGTGCATGTGTGCATGTGTGCACGTGTGCACATGTGCATGTGTGCATGTGTGCATGTGTGCACGTGCACATGTGTGCATGTGTGCACCTGTGCACCTGTGCATGTGTGCACGTGTGCATGTGTGCATGTGTGCATGTCTGGACCTGTGCATGTGTGGATGTGTGCATCACTGGTAATGTGTAAACATTGTAAACTGTGTTTCCTGTTTCCCTCCCACAGGTTCTGGTGTTGTTCTGGTATCATGCAGCAGGGAACCTGAATCAGGTGCCATGGGTACTGATAATGATGACATCTGTATAATGGCACAGGAAGGTATGCCAGGGTCCATCATTGGTCAGCCGATTGACAGTACACAGCTGTCAACCCCATCAATGCGCACAGTTATCCTGCCAATACACCCTTTGTCACCAATGTCCCTAGGTGATGGACAGCATACAGTGGGCATTGACCAGGGTAATGTGGTATCTGTGGCACATGCCTCCCCACACAGCAGCCATGGGCATGGCCCTGAGATGGTACTACACAGACAGATGTCCAGGGGTTCTCGTGGGAGCATCCGTGGGTGTACTGCCCCTGTCAGACGTGCCCACAGAGGTCTTACAACCTCAGCTATGTTTCGGGCTGTCATAGGTTCATAGGTTCATAGGTTCATACTAGGCTATCTGCCCGAGGGCATTTACAAGCCTAGCCCATAGTTTTGTGGCTTACACCACCCCTTTAGTATGGGGAACTATACCCATTATTTTGCTGTGCCTCTGTCGAGCAGTGACACTGAGGTAATCCCTGGGGTATATCTGCGATCTCCCATCCATTGGTCAAGATTTCTCTTGAACAAGGCCAGCGAGGTGCTCTGCCTCACATATACCGGGATTTTGTTCCACAGCATAGGGAGTCTTTGGGTGATGAATCTATCCCTCCAGCACGTCCTATTAATAGCCGTGTCGAGGTTTAAGTCTCCCGCCCTTGTGGCTCTGACTGATCTAGATTTTTTGAGGTGAAGCATATTCATCAAATCTGGGTTTGACATGGCCTTGTATGTCTGGCAAAGGTCACCTCTGAGCAAGCGGTGGCGACTGAATAGAGCTGGAGTTCTTTCAGTCGGGCAGCATAGGACAGATTTTTGAGACCCTGTATCCTTTTGGTGAGGAACTTTTGTGGCCTCTCCAGCTGCTGCAAGTGTCGGGTCAGATACATTCCGAATGGGGCATTGTACTCAATCATTGGTCTGATGAGTGATGAGTATAGGGAGACTATGACCTCCCTTGATCTAGATGTGAATCCCTTCATGATAAGGTGGGCAATGTAGAAGGTCTTCCTAACTACTTTAGCTACATGGGTGTCGAATGATAGGCTACTGTCAACTTGGGTCCCCAGGTCCCTGATAACTTCTTCTGTGCTCAGTGGATTGCCACCTATATGGTAGCTAGGGGTAACCTTGTTTTTCCCGAAGGGTATGACTATGCATTTTTTGACATTTAACTTTAGGCCATGGTTCTGGCACCAGTTTTCCGTTTCTGTGAGACCCTTCTGAAGGATATCTGTGTCAGATGTGTTTTCGACTATGGCGCCCAGTTTGCAGTCATCTGCAAACTTTGTCAGCTATAACCCTCCTGTGTTTGCTTGTACTTCGGAAAAGTAGATGCCAAACAAGAGTGGGCCCAGGACTGAGCCCTGTGGGACACCACTTGTGACAGGCTTTGAGTCTGACATGGCGCCAGCAACTCTGACCCTGTGGGTTCTGTCACTCAGCCAGTTTGCAACCCATCTTGTGATGTATGGGTTAACATTTAAGCTGATGAGTTTTTCAATGATACCGAGTGGGGTATTGTATCGAAGGCCTTCGCCAGATCGAGGTAGGCTGTATGGACTGCCTTTCCCTCATCAATGGCTTTGGTGACTGTTTCGAAAAAGTCAACCAAGTTTAAAAGGCATGATCTGCCTTTGACAAAGCCAAACTGGGTTGGATCCAAAGTCTGCAAATTCCCTATATCTTTATTTATGAGGTCCATTATGATCCTCTCCATGGCTTTGCAGATAAGGCTTGTCAAGCTAATGGGCCGGTAATTTCCAGGGTTGGTGGAGGCACCGCCTTTGTGAAGTGGGGCCACAGTTGCAGTGCGCCACTCACTGGGTACGTATCCAGAGGTGAGACTATGATTAAACAGCTGTCCTTGCTGTGGGTTTAATTCCTTGTTGAGTTCGTGGAGCACACAGCCGGGGACACCATCAGGTCCCATGGATGCTGTGTTTTTTGCTTTGGAGAGAGCAGTTCTCACTTGGGCGTTAGAGATGTTTGGGGGGCTGCAATCGTTTGGTATAGATATCTCTCCTTTGGGGAGGGAGTTTGCACTGAACCTGTTAGCCAGTATGTTGGCAATGTCTGTAGGATCAGTAATCTTCACATCATTTTGAACTAGTTCTGAGCATATCTGGGTGTTTCCTCCCAGGTTTCTAACATAGCTAAAGAAGGCCTTATGATTGTCTTTTGAGTCTTTAGCTATTTTTCTCTCAAAATTTGCTTTGGATGATTTTATGAGAGCTCTTAGTTTTTACTTATAGTGATCAAAGGTGTCTTACCTTTTAAGGATTTTGCTCTATCTTGTAGTAGCTTCCTCCTTTTGTTGTAGAGTTTGTTTATGGCTGGGGTCCACCAGACTGGACGCTTGCCTTTGGTACAAAGAGTCTTTGTTTTGCTTGGGATTGCCTTATCCATGCAGTCCTGCAGGTGCTGGTAGAAGGCATTTGTAAGTGATTCAGTGGCTTGAGTACTGTTTTCCATGGCTCGGGGGCCTTAAAGGAGACCACACTAGTCTTTAGAAGTGTGAAGTCGGTTTTCGAGAAGTTCTTTACTGTGGTCTTTTTATTTCAGGTGGGGTGGGATGAGGACCTCCAACGAGATTAGTTTGTGATCTGACCTCATCAGTGAGGGTATACTTCGGTGTTGAACATTGTGCTCCCATGTTCGTGATGATGAGATCAAGTATGTTTTCTCCTCTTGTGGGGATGGTGACTAGTTGTTCCATGGCATTTGAGTTTATGAATTCCAGGAACTTTTGGGCTAGGGTGTTTGGGCTTGAGTAGTGTTCCCAGTCTATATTAGGGTAATTGAAGTCACCTAGTATGATGGTGTTTGGTGATACATTTATCCCTCCAGTGTTTTCAGGAAGGCCATGTGAGGTTCCTGAGTTTGTGAGGGTGGCCTGTAACATGCTACAATTTGCAGAGCAGTCTTGCCTATGGTTAATTGCACCTGGATGGTCTCCGATGCATCGTGCGTTGCCACCAGTCTTGAGGTGTGGGTGTCCTTGATGAATATGGATACCCCTCCTTTCTTGGTATTGTCCGGATTTTGGGGCGGAGCATGATATGAGGTAAAACCTGATAGTGCTGGGGTGCTCTCAGGAGCCTTGAACCAGGTTTCTGTCACAGCACAGACATCGATGTTCTCCATACTGAGAAGGGCCTCGAGTGCGTGCATTTTGAGATTTAGACTTCTGGCATTGAGCAGCATTACCCTTAGTTTTTTTCCTTTTTTGTGTTCTAGGGTGGTAGGTTTAGAATTTGAGCCTTGCCTAAAAAAGGCACTATGGGGCTGGCAAGAGCCTTTGCCAATATCCGGAATCCCAGGGGTGACAGGTGCAAACCGTCCCTTGCGAAGCAGTGTGGCTTGTCCAGCATGTCATCCCAGGCAGACAGACATTGGATCCCCTTTGAATGACACCAGAGTTTAAGCCAATTGTTAAAGCTGATCATCTTATCTCTGTATTGTGGCATCATTCTTGGTGAAGGTAGGATACTGCTCAAGGTCAGGGTCATACCTGCCTGGGCTACATAATCAGAGAGCTCCTCAATGTCTCTTTTCATGTAGTCCAAGGAGGTACGTCTCAGGTCGTTTACACCAGCGTGGACAATGACTGAGTCGTATTTGTACCTGCTGTTGAGAGACCTGAGTGCTTGCGTTATGTGGCGGATTCTAGCGCCCAACAGGCAGCTTACTGTAACTCTCTCCTTACTCAGTCTGGTGAGTGGGACGTCAGTGTGTCTGACTATGGAGTCACCAATGACTAGTGTGTCTGGCATTGTGTTTGGCCTTAAGGGCTGTGACTGTTTGACACTCTGACTGTGAGGTCTATGTGTTTCAGGTGTTGTGTTCTGAGGTGGTGGTTGTTTGGGTGTCTGCTTTGGTGGCCTCTGCTGTTTTGGTAGATTTTTGATCAGAGCCTCCGAGTATGTCTTTGTGTGCTTATGTGTATGATTTGAGGCACAGTCACATATGGAATGGTACACCAGACAGGGTCTGAGGGAGCTGACAGCATGTCACACAGCCATGACTGATGGTATGCGTGACATTGCGGCTGCCATCTGTAATTTCACCAATGTCATAGACAGACGTTGTGGGGACATATAAGACCGGTTCCACAACTACATGCCCATGAGCCAGGGCGATGGTGGACGGTTGAGGCGTCGACATGGGCGTATGCCAGCAACAGCAGCAGCTGGCAGTCATCGCAGATGACAACAGGGCCGCGGCCGCCCCCATAGTGCCAGCAGCAGCCCCAGCAATGCTGGGTCTGTGCTGTCATCAGACCGCCCCAGGAGACCACGTGCACATGGCTCTGGCCAGGCCCGACAGGGATCTGTGTCCAGTCAATGAACACCTGCTTCTGATGACAGTACCCAGTCTGGGTTGGTACCGGATATGGTCCGTAGCACCCCTGCAAGGCACAGGTATTGTGTCCGTGGCCAGAGACACTGATCTGTATGACCTGGCAGGTACAGTCTGTGGCTGTCCACAAACACCAGTATATGGCAGCCATGAGGTGGAACTGTGTGCATCCATACACACATGCGAATTGACAACACCTAGGGCTACTGCATACACGCACACACTGCATCAACATTGCCCCACCTTGTACTGCTGTCCCTCACCAACACACATACACATACATGTCAATCGGTGGTATCGGTGGCTAACTCAGGCATACCAAGTTCACACCCTGTGCATATGATGAAACTGTGCCACCTTCTGCAATCTGTAACATCAGTGCAGGTACAGGTTAACATGTTGCTGATGCACAGGGTGACTACATAGACATGTAGTAATAGTATCATGTTGTTAACAGTACTGCGTGCTGGAATAATTGTGGGTATATCACAGCATGCCTGATGCAGTAAGGGTGTGATTGTCATGTACTGTTGTCTACACCCATGGTAAGTACCATAGTGTATCATCTGCACATGTTGGCATACTGTTGGTAAGGATGTCAACAGAAGGCTACATACATAGGTAGCACAGGGGATAAGGTAATGAATGTATTAATACGCAATGATGGACATGTAAACTGCAAGTGGCATGTTGCCCACACTGGACTCTGCAATGCGGATGTTTGAGGATGTTGATATGTGTGCAGTACTACACGACTGGTACAGGACACACAGGAGCACCCTAGCACTGCAAGCTCACATCTCATACCATGCTAGACAGCCCCAGCACACAAAACTAACTGTCACAGGAGGGAGAGTCCCCATACATGTCAGGGATACTGTGGTGGCAGGCCAGGTAGCATACATCCTACTAAGTATGGAACCACTGAGTGAAGGCTCAGTGTCTGTTATTTGACATGTGTATTACTGCAGGTATGAGCACATGGGTTTCCATCCAGTTATTGTACATCCTGACAGTACATGGTCTGTACACTTGTGTGCGCTGAGACTGGACCCTAGCCATTTGACCTGTGTATTTCCATGTACATGTGCATAGTGCCTGCATATTTGCAGTGTTACCTACTGGAAGTGGTACAGCTTGTTTGTTGTACAATGGACTACATGCAGCTCTGCTTACTGTAGCTTTGTTTGCATGCATGTTTACTTGCAATTACCCTGGAATACTGATCCCACCTGCAATGCATAGTTACAGAGCTTCTGTGGACTCCTAGTGACATCTGCATAGCTTACTATATGTATGTCCATGTCTCACTTGACAGAATGCCACTGTTTGTCCTGTTCACATGTACGTTGCCTGTGACACATTGTATATGACTTACCTGGCATTTGTCCACGTGAGCAGTCATATATGCTACTGCTAACTAATCACAGGCACTACACCCTCGCATATTCATCTTCTGTTGAATCACCTGCTTCACTAGGGACGGCTTGCACCTGTCACCCCTGGGCTTTTGGATATTGGCAAAGGCTCTTGCTACCCCCATAGTGCCTATGTTAGGCAAGGCTCAAATGACAAACCCACCTTCATAGGTATCACAAGGGATAAGAAAGTAAGAGTAATGCTACCCAATGCCAGAAGTCTAAACCTCAAGATGCATGCACTCGAAACTCTCCTTAGCATGGAGAACATTGATATCTGTGCAGTAACAGATGCCTGGTTCAGGGCTACTGAGAGCACCCCAGCACTACCAGGTTATACCTCATACCATGCTTTTCAGCCCCAGAACTTGGAATGAACCACAAATGGAGGGGGAGTATTGATATTCATCAAAGATACCCACACCTCCAGGTTGGTGGCAAAGCACCAAGCATCAGAGACTATCCATGTGCAACTAACAATGGGTGAAACTGCCTTCCAGGTTATAGCCTGCTACAGATCACCCTCCCAAACCCAAGAACTGCACTCGGCCTTCCTGAGAACAGTGGAAATATGAAGGTCTCTCCAAACACCATTATATTGGGCGACGTCAACTACCCAAACATAGACTGGGAGCATGACTCTAGCTCCAACACCCTAGGCCAAAGATTCCTAGAATATATGAGCTCAAATGCTATGGAACAACTTGTTACCACTCCCACAAGAAGGGGAAACATACTGGACCTGATCATCACCAACATGGGGACTCTATGCTCCAGACCAGAAGTGTATCCTTCATTGGTAAGATAAGACCATGAACTAATCTCACTGGATATTCACATCCCGACCCCACCCCCTGCCCAGAACACCACAGTGAACAACTTCTCTAAAGCAAATTCACACTCCTCAAAACTGAGGTGGAAACCTTCAAAGCCCCTGGGCCTGTGGAAACTACAGACCAGACCGCAGATTCCTCTATAAACACATTCTATGGACACCTTCAGGAATGCATGGATCATGTGATCCTGAATAAAACCAAGACCCAATCCTCCAAAGGCAGACGTCCTGTCTGGTGGACCCCAGCCATAAACAAACTACACAATAGAAGGAGGAAGCTACTAAATGATACAGCAAAATCCCAAAAAGGGAAGGCATCACTGATCAGTATTAGCAAATAACTACAGGCACTCATAAGATTGTCTAAGGCCAGCTTTGAGAGAAATTGCACAGGACACTAAGGATAATCACAAGGCTTTCTTCAGTTACGTTAGGAACCTGGGTGGTAATACCCAGATATGCTCAGAGGTAGTCCAAAATGTCAATAGAAACACCAAACCCACAGACATTGCCAACATTCTAGCTGACAGGTTCAGCGCAAACTTCTCCCCCCCCCACTCCACACCGAAAGGGCAAATATGTATCCCTGACATCTCAGATGCTCAGGTAAGAGCCGCCCTCTCCAAAGCAATACACACTGCATCAATGGGACCAGACAGTGTCCCGGGCTGTGTCCTACATGAACTCCAAGAAGAGCTACAACCAAACATAAAACTACTGTTCAATCCCAGCCTTACTACAGGATATGTGGCCAAAGAGTGGCGTACAGCAACAGTGGTCCCTCTACAGAAAGGTGGTGCCTCAATGGATCCTGGACACTATTGCCCCATAAGCCACACTAGCTTGGTCTGCAGAGCTATGGAAAGGATCATCATGGACCTCATAAATAAAGATATTGGGGACCTACAGACACTGGATCACACCCAGTTTGGCTTTGGTAAGGGCAGATCCTGCCTCTCAAACCTGGTTGATTTCTTTGAAACAGTCACCAAGGCCATTGACGAGGGGAAGGTGTCCACACAGCCTACCTGGACCTCGCAAAAGCCTTCAATACAATACCCCACTCGGGCATTCTAGAGAAGCTCACCAGCTGAAATATAAGCCCCTATGTCACTAGATGGATTGCACACTGGCTCAAGGACAGAACCCACATGATTAGAATTGCTGGTGCCATGCCAGACTCCAAACCAGTTACAAGTGGTGTCCCGCAAAGCTCAGTCCTGGGACCTCTCTTGTTTGGTATATATTTATTGGAGGTACAGGCCAACACGGAAGGACTGTGGCTGACCAAATATGCAGATGACTGCAAACTGGCCGCCATAATCAACTCTCCAGCCGACACAAGCATCCTCCAAAAGGGCCTCATAGAAACAGACAACTTGTGCCAGAGCCATCGCCTCAAGCTGAATGCAAGAAAGTGTATAGTCATCCCCTTTGGCAAAAACAAAGTGCCCACAAAGTACCACATAGGTGGTAATCCATTAAGTACAGAAGAAGTAATTAGGGACCTGGGGACCCAAGTTGATATCAATCTCTCATTTGACAACCACATGGCCAAAGTGGTTAGAAAGACATTTTATATAGCCCACCCCATCATGAAGGGATTCACATCTAGATCAGGGGAGGACATCGTGCCTCTTTACTCATCCCTCATCAGGCCCATAATTGAGTACAATCCCCCTGTTGGGATGTACCTTACCAGACACCTGCAGCAACTGGAAAGACCCCAAAAGTACCTCACCAAGAGGATCAAAGGGCTCAAACAGATGCCATATGCTGACCGGTTAAAGAAACCCCAGCTCTACTCAGTGGCATGCTGCCTGTTCAGAGGCAATCTGTGCCTGATGTATTAAGCCATGTCAAACCCGGAATTAATGGGCATGCTGCACCTGAGAATATCCAAATCCCATCAGGCTACACGCTTGAGAGACTTGAACCTCAGCACTGAAATAAATAGGACATGCTGGAGGGACAGATTCATAACCCAGAGGCTCACTTCATTCTGGAATAAAATCCCAGTCCAGGTTAGGCAGAGTCCCTCATTGACTCTCTTCAAGAGGAAGCTTAATGACTGGTTGGGGCATTGTAGGTGTACCCCGGGTATCACTTCTGTGTCACTGTTAGACAGAGGCACAGTATACTAACTTCAGAAAAGGGCATGGCAAGATATATTTACAATGGATGGCGACAGCCAAACACATTCTGGCTAGGTTCATAAATGCCCTAGGGCAGATAGCCTAGTATGAACATATGAACCTATGAACCTATGTACCTTGTTCCCCATTGGCCCTATGTGCTGTTAATCACCATGGCAATCACAATACTATGGTAGCATGTGCAAAGGTCAGTTGTCAGTCACCTCTATGGTACAGTTGTGGAATATGTGGGTCATGTGGCAATGTCACAGCTGCCACATGTACACAGTCAACCCTCTCCCCTACACATGGACGTACAACACATGTATGAGATGGAACCACATAGCCAAACTGGGGACTAAGCACTCTGAACCCAGTACTGGCATAACCTGTCAGGTGGCATGAAATACTACAGTGACTACAATACCAGTCTGATGTAGGCCTACACTGACAGCAATACAAGCACGTGAACACACTGGGCCATTCGTGGAGCCTAAGAATAGCATCCTGCATGAGCGGCAGACACCTCTACAGCTGGCACACAGGCATACGTTATGCCTGAACACATCACGCATAACACATAGCACACAAATCCTGTGTGCCAAACAGTCACAGCCTGTACGGCTAGACAACACACCTGCCACAGTTGTGTTAGGTACCTTTATTGTCCAGTACAGTGAGGTCACGCTCACCAGGCTGGACAAGGTGAAGGTCACAGTGATATGCCCATGGGGCACTATGGTCCACCACATAACACAAGCATACAGGTCAGTCAGAGGCATGGACACATATGACTCAGTCATTGTCCATGCCACATACCTTCTCCTGCTGTACTTATAGGGTGCTGACATCATCAGTGTTTAGAAAGGGGAATGTGCATCCTGTAGTGTGTTTTCCCAGTTGCCAAAAGGGACATTTCTCTCACACAAAATTGCACACACACTAACCCCCCTCATCCAAACACACACACACTTGTAATTTGCAGGATTCAAACGACTACCTAACTATGTTATGACACTTGAGACGGACACATTAGCAGAGCACGCTATTTGCATTACTGAGAGGTTTCCCTTCTCCTGCTGTACTTATAGGGTGCTGACATCATCAGTGTTTAGAAAGGGGAATGTGCATCCTGAAGTGTGTTTTCCCAGTTGCCAAAAGGGACATTTCCCTCACAAATTTGCACACGCACTAACCCCCCTCATCCAAACACACACACTTGCCATTTGCAGGATTCAAACCACTACCTAACTATGTTATGACACTCGAGATGGACACATTAGCGGAGCATGCTATTCGCATTACTGGGAGGTTTCCATTCTCCTGCTGTACTTATAGGGTGCTGACATCATCAGTGTTTAGAAAGGGGAATGTGCATCCTGTAGTGTGTTCTCCTAGTTGCCAAAAGGGACATTTCTTTCATACAGACTTGCACACCCACTGACTCCCTCTACACATACTGAACATTTGTAGGATTCAAATCCCTACTTAACTATGTTATGACACTTGAGACGGACGCATTAGCAGAGCGCGCTATTTACATTACTGGGAGGTTTCCCTTCTCCTGCTTTCCTTATAGGGTGCTGACATCATCAGTGTTTAGAAAGGGGAATGTGCATCCTGTAGTGTGTTCTCCTAGTTGCCAAAAGGGACATTTCCCTCACACAAAATTGCACACACACTAACCCCCCCTCATCCAAACACACACACTTGCAGGATTCAAACCCCTATCTAACTATGTTATGACACTCAAGACGGATGCATAAGCACAGTGCGCTATTCGCATTACTGGGAGGTTTTCCTTCTCCTGCTGTACTTATAGGGTGCTGACATCATCAGTGTTTAGAAAGGGGAATGTGCATCCTGTGGGGAGGCAGACGCCAAGCACACTCTGGCTAAGCTGTCATTCCCTAGGGCAAACAGCCTAGTGTTGACCTCTACACCCATATGTTTAATTGTCAAATGCACATTATTTGTTGCTGATAGACTGTTTGCAGGTCTTTATTGCCATAGCATTCCCTGTTTGTATGAACAACTTGTGTATCTGTGGAAGATGTTTGCATATGGGAGGGATCCACTATATCACGTATGTCTCTGTAGTCATTTAACTGTGTGCACTGGGCAGATTGCTGTAATGTGGTTGGTTCCTGGAATAACACATACAAATACCAGATATGTGTGGCCAACTGCTAAACTGAGATTTGGCCTAAGTGTGTGAGCATGCCCAGTTCAGCCTTCCCATGGCATGTTGTCTGACATATGTCTCATTTATCAAAGTGTGTGAGCATGCCCAGTGTGAGATTTCCATATCTTGAACTCTGCAGCCCACCACATTTGTGGATGAGTGTGAACTTCAACAAATATCTCCCGTTTATGGTTGTGTGTCATGTTGTGTAGTTACTGTCCGACTGCTTTGTGTGTGAACACAACAGGGATTATACTGTGTCTGCAGGGTTTGCATGGGATACTTTGAATACAGTTGTCAACATCCTTTCATACTGACCTAACACTGTAGTACCGTATAGTGTACTGGTTCAGTACTTTGACTGTGGTGGACAGTATCCTGGGCTTTAGTCCTATCACTGCTTTACATTTCCATAGTGAGCACAACAGCCTGGTTAGGGGCCAGTTGTGCACATCTGACCATGTTGCATTATATTCAGATATGAACTACTTAAACCAGGCTTGTCCAACATTGGTAGTGTATTCCACAACATAGGTGTACATTTGCAAACACTAGCGATGTGCCCTAGGCCATTTCTAATGCTAGTCGGAGAGTGTGTTTGTCCTTCGACACACATTGTAAGTGGAGTTTGCCATGACATATGTCATGGTTAGTATACTGTGCCTCTGTCTACCTGTGACATAACAGTGATACCCAGGGTAAACCTACCATCTCCCATCCACTCATCAAGATTCCTCTTGAGGTGAATCGATGAGTGACTCTATGGAAAGCCTGTACTGGGAGTTTACTCATGAGTGGGGGTGGCTTCTGTGTTATGGATCATGCAGTACAGCTTATCCTATGTATGTCAGTGCTGGGGTTCAGGTCTGTCATGTGCATAGCTCACTGCCATTCAGATTGTACAAGGTGCAGCATGTTTATTGATTCCAGCTTGGACATGGCTTTATACATTAGGCACAGCTTGCCTCTGGGTGGGCAGTATGGCAGTGTGTGTAGCTGCAGTTTGTTTAATCAGGCAACACATGGCATCTATGCAAGCTCTTTGATACTCCTGGTGAGGTACTGTTGGGGACTATACAGTTGATGGAGGTGTCTGCTGAGGTACATCCCACAGGGGCTATTGTAGTCAATTGTAACGCTGATGAAGGATGACTGCAGAGCCACAATGACCTCCCCTTATCTAGATCTGACAACCTTCATGATTAGGTGGGTATATGGTATGTTTCTGTAAACACTACAGCCACATGTTTGTCCAGTGCAGGATATCTATCACCTTGTGTCCCCAAGTCTCTCATTACATGTTAAGTGCGTAATGGATTCACACCTGTGTGGTAATTGGTGGGCACTTACTGTATATCCATGGGGGTTGACTATATACTTTTCTACAATTAGCTTGCTGACATGGCTATGGCACCAGTTGTCTGTTTCTATGTGGCCCTTTTGTGGGATGCTTGTGTCAGCTGGAGGGTCAGATATGGTGGGCAGTTTGTAGTCCTCTGCAAACATGTTCAGACACAGTCCTTCCATGTTGGCCTGTACCTATGGGACAGATATACCAAACGAGGGAGGTCCCAGGACCAAGCCTTGTGGGATGCCAGATATATCTGGTTTGTAGTCTGACATGGCTGCAGCATGTCTGACCATGTCAGTTCTGTCCTTGGTCTGGTTTGCAACCCCTCTACTGACATAGGGGTTTATATTTAGGCTGGTGAGCATATCTATAATGAACACGTAGGGTATTGTATAGAAGCCTTTGCAAGGTCCAGCTACGCTGTGTGGACCACATTGCCCTCATCAATGACCTTAATGACTGTTTCAAATGAGTCAAACATGTTTAGGGGCAGGATCTGCACTTAAGAAAGCCACACTGGGTAGGGTCCAGTGTCAGTAGGTCCCCAAAATCTTTATGTCTGCGGTACATGCTGATCCTTTCCATAGCTGTGCAGACCGAGCTTCTCAGGATTCTGGGGTGATAGTTTTCAGTATCCATTCAGGCAACACCTTTGTTGAGAAGGACCACTGTTGTTGTACACTGCTCTTTGGGTACATATCCTGTGGTAAGGCTGACATTGAGCAGTAGTGTGATTTGGCATTCCATTCTTCTTGGAGTCCATGTTGGACTCAACCCAGGACACCATCTCATACCATTGCTGCTGTGTGTTTTGCTTTGTAGATGCTGGCTGTTACCTCAGCATCTGCAATGTCAGGGGGCCAGCAGTCTGCTGGGATAGATATTTTGCATTCTGGGGGTGGGGTGGGGTGGGGTTTGCACTGCACCTGTCAGGATGTATTTTGGCAATATGTGTGTGTGTTTGGTATGTTGTTTGTAATATTTGTGTGATTCAGAGCATATCTGAATTCCCAACACAGTTCCTACCATCAGTTGTGGAAGCCTTGGGATTATCCTTAGTGTCCTGTACAATTTGTATCTTCATAGGTTCATAGGTTCATACTAGGCTATCCACCTTAGGGCATTTGTAAGCCTAGCCAGAGAGTTTGTGGCTTTCGCCACCCCTTTCTATGTGAATATTATGGCCATTTATGATTTGCTTTGCTGTGCCTCTGTCTGGACGTGACACAGTGAAGACCCCCAGTGTAACTCTACGATCATCCATCCACTTGGCAAGGTTCCTGTTGAAGAGTGTCAGTGAGGGGCTCTGCCTAACATGGAGTGGGATTCTGTTCCAGGGTGTGGGGAGCCTCTGGGTTATGTATCTGTCCCTCCAGCACATCCTATTTCATTATGTGTTGAGGTTGACATCTCTCACTCTCACAGCTCCGATGGCTTTGAGTTTTCTGGGGTGGAGCATGTCCATTACTCCTGTGTTGGACATGGCCTTGTACAACAGACATACAATGCCTCTGTGTAGGCAGTATGTGACTGCATTCAGCTGGGGTGTCTACAGCCAGGCAGCATATGACATATATTTGAGACCCTTTATCCTCTTGGTGAGGTACCTTTGAGGTCTTTCTAACTGCTGCAGGTGTCAGGTAAGGTACATCCCAAATGAGGCATTGTACTAGATTTTGGGTGTGATAAGAGAACAGTATAGGGGCACAATGACCTCTGTTGACGTAGCTGTGAATCCTTTCATGATATGGTGTCCAATATAGACAGTCTTCCTAGCCACATTGGCAATGTGAGTGTCACATAACAGGTTACTGTCCACTTGTGTCCCTAGGTCCCTGATTACTTCTTCCATACATAATGGTTTACCACCTATGTGGTAATTTGTGAGTACCTTGTTTGTATTTGGTGGGACATTCATATTGTCCAGTGTCTTCAGGACGGCTGGGTGGGGTTCCTGCGTGTGAGATTGTGGTCTGTAGCATGCTACAGACTGTACAGCAGTCTTGCCTATGGTTAGTTGCACATGGGTGGACTCCAATGCCTTGTGCATTGTCAGTTACCTGGACGTATGGGTGTCTGTGCTGAATATGGATAATCACCCTCCTTTTATGTTTTGTTCCAGGTTTTGGGGCCATAATGCATGATATGTGGTATAACCTGGTAGTGCTGGTGTGCTGTCAGGAGGCTTGCAGCAGGTTTCTGTCACTGCAGAGACATCGATGTTCTCCATACTGGGGATGGCCTCGGGAGCATGCATATTGAGGTTTACACATCTGGCATTGGTCAGCATTACCCTTATGTTTCTTTCCACTTATGTTTTGTAGGGTGGTGGGTTAGTCTTTTCAGCCTTGCCTATGAAAGGCTCTATGGAGGTGGCAAAAGCCTTATCCAATATCCAGACGCCCAGGCGTAACAGGTGCAAGCCATCCCTGGAACAGCTGCGTGGCTTGTCAAGCATGACATCCCAAGCAGACAGATATTGGATCCCCTTGGAATGACACCAGTAATTGTGCCACTTGTTATAACAGATCATTCCGTGTTTGTACTGTGGCATCATTCTTGGTGAGGGTAGGATGCTGCAAATGGTCAGTGTCATACAGGCCTGGACTACATAATCGGAGAGCTTATCTATGTCTCTTTTCATGTAGTCCGGGGAGGTACATCTCAGGTCATTCACACCAGCATGGACTGTGACTGCATCATATTTCTACTTGCTTTGGGGTGACCTGCATACTTGTGTTATGTGGGGTATTGTAGCAGCCTACAGGCAGCTTACTGTACCCTTTCCCTTGTTCAGTCTGGTGTGCGGGACAGCAGCGTGTCTCACTATGGAGTCACCTATTACAACTGTATCAGGCATGTTGTTTCTCCTTCTGGCCTGTGACTGTTTGGCACACCAGCTTTGTGTACTATGTGTTGCATGTGCTTTGTTTGGAGGTTGTTTGATTGGGTGTCTGCTTTGGAGGCCTCTGTTGGTGTGGTATGTTTGTAATTCGGCCTTCTGGGAATGTTTTTCTGTGTTTATGTCTTTGGTTTGCAGTTGTGATAGGTCTATGTGGGACTGGGTTTGTGGTGTGTGTGGTTACCTTTTCCTCCTGACTAGTTTTGGGAGTACTGAGTTGAGGGAGCTCAGCCTCCAGTTTGGATAGATGTTTGCATCTCTCACATATATTTGTATTTCTTGGGGGGAGTTGGGGGTTGTCTGTGTACTTGGGGCAGGTGTAACATTGCCTCAAGATTCACAGATTCAACTTGTTGTGGCTGGCCTTAGTGGATTGTATGTGTGGACATATTTTATTGCCATACTACTGATCAGTGATTACTTCTTTTTTATGTTTGCTCTATCATGTAGTAGCTTCCTCATTCTCCTGCATGGTTTGGTTATGGCTGGTGTCCACCATGCCAGATGCCTGCGTGTATGGCATTGTGTCTTGTTTTAATTTAGGATTGCATAATCCAAGCATTCCTGGCAGTGTTCATGGAATGCCTGTATAACAGGATCTGAGGTGTGGCCCATATTTTGCACCTGCACAGGACCTTTAATGGATTCCACATCAGTTTGGAGGAGTGCAAATTTTGCTTTACACATGTTTTTCACTGTGGTTTTCTGGCCAGGGACTGTGGTCAGGATGTGTATATCCAGTGTGATTACTCTATGGTCTGGTCTTACCAGTGAGCAATACACGTCTCATCTTGCCATCCAGTACCCATGTTGCTGATTATCACATCCAGTATGCTTACCCCTCTTGTGGGAGTGGTACGTTGTTCCTGGGCATTTTGGTTTATGGATTCTATTAACGTTTGTCCTACAGTGTTGGAGCTAGTATAATGCTCCCAGTCTATGTCTGGGTATTTTCAGTCACCCAATATAATGTGGTTTGGAGGACTTGATATATTCATGTATTCCAACATAGGCCAGGTGCAGTTCCTGGTGTTGGGATGGTAGTCTGTAGCAGGCTATAAACTGGGGGGGCAGTTTTAGCCACTGTTACTTGACCATGGCTAGTCCATGCTGCTTCTTGTTGTGGTACCAACATGGGGGTGTGGTTATCCTTGACAATTATTGCTAGTCACCCTCCTTTTGTAGCTTGTTCCATGTTTTGAGGCTGTACAGCACAGTATGAGGTGTAACCTGGTAGTGTTAGGGTGCTGTTTTGAGCCTTGACCCAGTTTTCTGTTACAGCACAGATATCAACATTCTCCATACTGGGTGAGTTTAGACTGCATGCATCTTGCTGTTTAGACTTCTGGCATTGGGTAGCATTACATCTAGGTTCTTATCCCTTCTGATAACTATGGAGGTAGGTTTGTGTTTTGAGCCTTACCTATTCAGGGCATGCTGTGGGTAACAACAGCCTTTGCCAGTATCCATACGGCCTGCACTGATAGGTGCACGCCAGTCCTAGCAGGTGGAGCATCATGTCATGCTCAGCATGTCATCCCAGGCTGGCACACATTGGATCCCCTTTGACTAACTGCAATACTTCAGCCAATTATTGCACTTGATCATCTCATTGTCATATTGTGGCATGATGCTTGGTGAGGGTAGGATGTTAGTCACGGTCCTCAGGTGTGCATATTGTACATGGTGTTACATTACTTAACACATGGCATTCATGCCTCAGGTGGTGCTGCAGGGCTGCCTCTGTCAGATGCACATATTACACTCCCTGTACATGTTTGTGAGCAGGTCATGTCATTTTAGGCATCCCTGTTATTATTTGAGCGAGTCAGAGGGGGTATCATTCCCAGGGTTCCTACTGAGCCAGTGTATGTGCTATGCATTGCTTCTTTGCCAAGGCCAGGGCATACTGGGCATGCCTCCTTCGGCCTACTGGGGCAGGCTCAGGTTGTTCCTCCTCCGAGTCACGCTCTGCCTGTGATGGCCTTGGCAATGGTGGGGGGGCTGTTTGGCCCAGCCCTATGCTGGTCCTGCTGCAGCTGTTTTTGCAAGATCATATTATGTAGCATAGCACATACCATGACAATTTGGGTACATGTATTTGGTGTGTACTGCAAGGCTCCATCAGATGTGTCCAGACACCGGAACCATGACTTCAGCAGCCCAAACACATGCTCTATTACATTACGTGTTTGTGCGTGTGCCTCATTATGGCGTTCCTGTTCAGGTGTGTGTGCGTTTCTGATGGGTGTCATCAGCCACGGCTCCAGTGCATAACCTGCATCCCCCACTAGGTGTCCGTGTGGGATATCCACACTGGCAAATGTCTGGTACAGCTGCGTCAAATGCCATATGTGGGAATCATGGTAGTTCCCAGGGCAGCCAGCACACACATTCATTATTATACCCTGGGCATCACACATGACCTGGCAGTTGATGGAGGGGAAGCCCTTGCGGTTAATGTAGGCCCTACCCCGCTCACCGGCTGGTGCTTTGATGCGTATGTGCATGCAGTCTATTGCACCCACTACCTCAGGGTATTCCGCTATTTGCTGGAAGAGATGTATATTGCTGGCCAATACCTCATGGGCATTGGGGAAATATACATGATCACCAACATGTGCTGACATGGCATCCAGGAACTGGTGCAGTACCCTGGAGGCTGATGCCTGTGATATCCCCATCATATCACCAGTTGGTCTCTGGAAGGTACCAGTTGCTAGTATTCTTAGGCCAACACATACCTTGGTTTCCACTGAGATGGGTTCCCCTCTGTTGGTTCTGTGTGTGAGGCGTGGCCTGCACAGCTCCACTATTTGCTGCAGGAGCTCTCTGTCCACTCTATAGTGCTCTACTATCTCCAGCTCATGTAACCCATGGTAGGTGACCCTGGGCCTGTACACTCTTCTCCGTCTCCTCACTGTAGGTTGTCTGGCACCATCTGCATTGTCACCACCCTCAGCAAGTCGCCTATGTCTCATTATGACAGCTATGGCAGTCCCTAACATTTCTGCTCGGAGTTCAGCTTTTTCAGTTTTCACTTCTAATAGCTTACTCCTGTCTTGCAGTGTCTCTTGAGAGAAACATCTTGCACTGCTGTTTGCAGAGTTTTAAGTGTTGGGCTGAGCTACTATTCTGCCTGTCTAATTGCCTGCTTCTAATTGTTTTCACCTGCTAGCTCCAGCAGTATTCCCTGCTAGCTTCCTACTAAATCTGTTGCTTCCTTTTTCCTTTCTGTTTCCTCAGGGGGGGGGGGCGTGTGCATACCAGCAGAAACATGCTCACAGTGGCTTACACACGCGCACACATGCTTACATGGTTCAGAACCTGCTTATTCGGGTTAAAACACGTGCACACCCATGCAAACAGTGTTAAACATCTCCCAACACGCTCCCACATGCTCAGTCTGTCTTACACGTGTGCACACCGTCTTACTTGCACTTCATGGTGCGCACACGTGCGCATGCACGCCCAGCAAGAAACTTTGGTGTAGGCAACAGTGTACACCATCCATTTCTTGACTTTCCCATGCTTATGTTGTGGCACTCCTCTTTCCATGATATGTGTCTGACATCTGTCATGTAACTCTGACCGCCAATGAACTGCATTTCTTCCTGCCATTCCCCCCTGTGATGTCACCTATCTCCTACTCTATTCCTCCCCCTTATGTATCTCATACACTACTCAGACTATGCCCATTTGCTATGTGACAGTGGAATTCAGTATCCTAACACTCATTTGCATCAGATTGCCTACTAATGCTTAGTTACATCTCTTAGACTCAGCTTCCCCCCTTAGCAACCACTAAACGGTGGCCATGTTGTTTTTGGTCTGCTGATCCCTGCATTGTAAAGCCATGTATTGCATAAACCCCACATTTGTGGGTTTATAACCTTCGTTTTTATGTTTTATATAGCGCAGCCCATTTGCGCGGGGCTGCGCTGCGTTTAAACACCGGCGATCGCCGAAAAAAAAATATTTATTTTTCATATTTGCATTGGGGTACCTTGCCAATGGCCACATATTTGGCCATTGGCATGCTTCATGACACATATGCACCCTTTATTTGGAGCTGACATGGCTCCGTTGTGGTTTTTGCAGAAACGTACTCAGTTGTCAACTGAGTACATTTCTGCAGCTAAAACGGCTCTTACACTGGCTGCTTTGGGCTTCCTGGATCGCTAATCAACCTCATTTGCATGCTATTCGGCTGCAAGTGAGGTGATTAGCTTATTCACGCCCACTCCGTGTAAGAGACGTTTTAGCTGGTCTCTTACACGGACTTTGGGCTGTTCCTGGATCGCGAAGGCTGCATGGAATCTTACACTACTCTTAGACTCCGTGCAAGCCTTCGTGAATCATTGTATTTAAAGTAAATTAGTAAAGTCAAATCTCAGACACAGATGACATAAGTGCTGTATTGCAGGCTGAATATCTACAAGGGGAGAAGAACTGATGCTATGTTCTTGATGTGAACAGATAAATATAATCAGAAAATATACCCTTATGCTTCACAATAAACATCTTGCATAAGTGCAAAGGAAGTCTACGTTGCATGTGTGTTGCTACAAATGCAAATGTTTCACTCTAAGTTTAACCTCAGATGTATAAATTATGTGGCACTGATGAAAAGGGCATGTAGTCACCATAGGACATTGTGAAACTGGCTAGGGACGATAAGCACATGTGAAGCTGTAAAAGGAAAAACATCAGTGATTGATTCACATCGGGAAGTGCTCTGCTGTATCCAGGCTCGTTATCACCCCTGCTGTGCTTAAACTTTGGTTAGTATTGACAGGTTTTGATAGATTTGGCACCTTATTGTTTGATTGCTGAGTAATGCATAAAGCATCGACTGGTGAAGAGTATGTTGATTT
The DNA here is from genome assembly GCF_019279795.1 of Protopterus annectens. Classification (NCBI taxonomy): domain Eukaryota; kingdom Metazoa; phylum Chordata; order Ceratodontiformes; family Protopteridae; genus Protopterus; species Protopterus annectens. The sequence continues at coordinate 1,585,549,278 of NC_056725.1, forward strand.
ACACATACTCATTTTGGTGAAAGAGAAGGTACTTCTAAGCAGGCATAAGTCTTTATGTATGATGGAAGAATCTTAAAGAAGCCCAGCTAAATATTATACTAATGCTATTAAGAGACTTAGAAACAATGTTATGATACTGCCAAAGTTTAAAAAAATGTTTAGAAACTGGAAATATGCATTGTCAATAACAAATATGAATTAGCTGCAAACCTTTTCTTGCTGACAATTATTTTAATGTAAAATAAAAACAGCACACTTTTTTTAAATGTGCATTTTGTTAAAATGATGCCACTGTTTGTTGTTATTGTGATATGTTATTACATGTTACACCTTTATTTGTCCCCTTGAGTGACAGATATTGTATTTGCATGCATTTTTTTTTCTAAAAACTTTGTATGAGAAGTTATTTAAAAAAAAACATGTCTTTATGTATGTTGAACTGCTTTGTGTGTTAGGACAGCATGCCAGTATGTTAAAAGGATCACACCAGATGAAAAAGAACTGACTCTCATTCTACCCAGATCACATTTTCATGTGAGTCCAGCAACATACATTCTTACCTGTTTCCTGTTGCTGAGAATGGTGATCATCATGGAGTGTTTCTTGGTGACAGCATCTCTGACAGCTAGACCCAAGCTTAGATCATTTAATGTTGCAGTAAAGGTGTTGTAATATCCACAGTGTCGGTGACTCAAGAGGTAGTATCTTAACTTTGCTGCACAGAAGATGAGGAAGCTATGGTCATATTCCCAAACTGACTGCTTGGATTCATGTTCTAATATCTACATTGTAATTCAGCATAAAGGAGGTGATGTACTCCTGAGGGGCCATCCATTGTATGAGATGCTAAAGTGATGACCCATCTTCCTGAACTGGTGGTAGCTCAGGTATATATAAAATATCTCATGGCATATCAAAATGGGTAGGGACTCTACTGATAGGTCAGAAAATATGATAACGAATAAACCTGGGTTCAAAACTTAACTGGGAAATAATTCAGCAGCAGCATCTACATGGAAGAAAGGTCTGGCAATGTAGTTTCTTAATTTGCCATGAAAACCCTATGGAGGCTTCCCATAGAGTCACCATAATTCTATTTTGACTCAGAGGCATTTACTTATTTTTATCACAGCAACTCACCCCATTGCAGCTGCTGTGCTCATTAGATATAAACCTGTCTGTGCGGGTTCCTATTGAATTGTTGCCAGCTTAGGTTGTCAAATGCTTAATCATCGACACCTAACCATCGAATGCTTACAATAGCGAATGGCCACATCATCAAATTCTTTCCTCGGAAAAGAATTTGCATGGCCGTTATCGGAGATTTGCCCTTTCCGCAATGTAGAGTGATCTCGGAGTTGGTATATTTATTTAGTGAGGGTGTGTGTGTGTGTGGGGGGGGGGCGCAGTCCCCCACTATGTTTGGGTGTGTTTATTTTGTTTATGGAGGGCCACCTGAATTCTTTCCCGAGGAAAGAATTTGATGATGTGGCCGTTCGCTATTGTTAGCTTTCTATGCTTAAGTGTCAGTGTTTTAGGATTCGACAACCTAAGCTGTCGATGTTATGATATAGACGCGTCTGTGTTACCTATTTTAAAAACTAATGTTACTTTCAGTATTTGGAATGTAACTTTGAAAATTAATTCTTGCTGGCTGCTTGCTACTTAGTTGCTAGCATTATGAAGTTTTATAAGATTTTATCATTCTCATAAACCATCATGACACTCTTCAGTGCATTTGTATATAAATAAAGACATATGTGTGTGTGTGTGTGTGTGTGTGTGTGTGTGTGTATATATATATATATATATATATATATATATATATATATATATATAAGCTAGAAGTTTCAAAACTTCTTACTTCTTATGGTTGAGAACATAAAAGCGAAGTTTTCAAACATCAAACTGTTTAAATGGAAATTGCTGTACAGCATGGAATTGGAAATTTACCATTTTCCTTGAAGTAGTGCAATCTCGTAGTTGATATATTTAATTAGTAGGGGTGTGTGGAGGCTGCAGGGGGGGCTCCCCCTGTAACAACATAAAAAAAAATCATGTTTAGTTTTTTTTTTTTTCTTTCTAAGGTTTTAAAATTCACTCTTATGGTCTCAACCATAAGAAATTAAAAGTTTTGAAGCTTTGAGCTTTAAAATTAAACATATATATATATGTATATATATATATATATATATATATATATATATATATATATATATATATATATATATATAAGAACCAACCAGGTTAAAGTCTTCACTACATACATTTCAATGGGTAAAAAGGTTACACAAACACAAATCATTCGGTTAAATATTGCAAAAAAGACCCAGCTAAGCTAGAATACTCACAGT
>NC_056725.1:1585856631-1585953622 GCF_019279795.1 Protopterus annectens
AGAAGCTCAGGAGTTTTTTAATCAATTATTAAATAAGCATCCATCAGACATAGAATGGGCAACTATCAAAGTGCAAATTAGAGGAATGTTTATCCAAAAGCTACTTTCTACAAGAAATTACAAGTGAAAGATATGCATGACTTGGAATCAAAAATTGAATTATTAGATCAGGAATTAATTAGAAATTATAGTAAACAAACCGAAAAGGAATTATTAAATTGTCAGAAGAAACTTTTTTTATTACAAAACAGTAAATTATCATTCCATGAACAGAAAATGCTGGTAAAATTATTAATCAATCGAAGTCACCTTCCCAAATCCCTGAAATATACTTCAACAATAAAACATACACCAATACGGAAGATATCATAAAGGTTTTTGAACTAATATTTTCAGAACTATATGGTGAACAACAGGATGTAAATCCAAATAAGAATAATAATGATTTTCTTCAGAAAATTATATTTCCAAAGATTAATGATGAGCTTCATATGAACCTGATTAAACCTATTTCTTCAGAGGAAATAACTGATGTTATCAAGAAATTGAAGCCATACGTTTGACTACAGAATTTTATAAAACTTTTAGTGATATTCTGGGGAAAATACTGTCAGTGGTCTTTAACTATATTATTAACAATAAAATTACTGACCCACACTTTAATGCATCAAAACTATTCTCATACCAAAAGAAAATACTGATCGACAAAACCGGATAATTATAGACCCATCTCACTTTTAAACATAGATATGAAAATTATGACATCGATTTTGGCTAACAGGTTGAAAATGGTAATTAACCCTATAATATCTGATGAACAAGTTTATAAATAGCAGACAAACTATAGATAATACATTAACACTGCATACCATGATTTCTCATGCCACCCATAAAACCATAATCCTTATAATTGATGCACAAAAAGCATTTGACAGAGTGAACTTAGAATATTTATTTGACATTTTAACATGTTTTAACATATTCACTTCAACTTTAAAAAATTATATACCAATCCTTATACAAATCAAGTGATTAACAGGAATCTTTCAAAAAGAATTCAAATTAAAATCTTGTTATTCAATTTGTATTTGGAACCTCTATTTTGCACATTAAACAAAATATCTATCATAATGCTCCAAGGATCTATAAGATCACAATGGCTGCTTTTGCAGATGATTTGAGTATTTATTGCACAACACCTGTTTGATACTAATAAAATATTAAAGGCAGTAGAAGAATTTGCAAAAATTTCCAATTATAAATTAAATTAAAAAACTAAGATATTCCCATTAAAGACACCTACACCTTTTTCACTATTACCATTAGTAGGGCAGGTAAAATCAGAAGAAAAAATAAAATACTTAGGAGTGGTTTTCTCAACAGACAACAGAGATTTTTATCTCAATAATAAAGATGGGATAATCTGAAATTACCAATAATGGCGAAGACTTCAATTATTAAAATGAATATACTTCCTAGATTACTATATATTTTTAGAGCATCACAAGTTCAAATCTCAAAATTCTACAAACAGCTTCATACAGATCTAGCTAGATTACAATGGGAAACTAGAAAAGTTAGGATAGCGTATGATAAATTGATGGAAACATATTATTTAATAATAAACACCAATAGACTTTTAAGAATAATTAACTTTGATGGGTGTAAAATGGGTTCCCAAATGGCTGGTTCTTAATCATAAACATGTCTTACCTTTTAAACAAAAATACTCTTAAATGGAACATATCAAAACATATATAGTTTCAGTTCAAAAACTCTTTTACTCATTAAAACTTTTTCCAAGTATGATAATTCTTCAACCATTTCCCAAAAAACCAAATCCTTAAATTCTTATAATTAATTTAACCCTACTTGATTTATATCCTTTTTAGGTATCGATTCACAATATTTTAGAAGAGTTGAATCTTCTAATTATAATAAGACAATTAAAAGACCTATCAATAAGTTACCTTAGTAAAGGGAATGACATAATTAAAGAAGAAGATTTAAACATGTGTCTGAACTTATGGCAAACCCTTACACAGGAATGTAAATATATAACTGCAGCATATGGTTTGATTAAAGAAATAAAATATAATAATCAAATATTAATTTCCAAATACTGGAGAGAGAAATTGTTGACAATTGAAGAAAGTAAAATACTAAAAGCAATTCACTTAACCATAAAATCTGTGTCCCTTCAGAAGCTATTATTTACCCAATTGATGATATTTAAATTTAACTCAAAGAACTCACCAAAATGCCCATATTGTATAGATCAAACATACATATGTTTTGGAGTTGTAAATGTATTTTCAAACTCTGGAATTCCTTGAAACTTCAACTACAAAATTGGGATATCAACATTCTATTCCACCACCCAACTTGGAAAGAACCCAAAGAATTATACTAGTCAATATTTTTTGTTGATGAAGTTATATATAGCTTCCAATTGGTTGAACCCTTTACAGACATCATGGCAAAATTTCAAGATAGTAGCCACCAAACATATTCTAGCACATAAATTTCTAATTAGTGATCATAAGAAAAATGTAAACAATACAAAAATATGGGAACAAATCTTTAACATTGTATTAACTTAAAGTTCCATTCCACTATTCGCTGGGAAAAACTGAATAACTGTTGAATTTTATTGAGATAAGTCTTATATGGTTACTAGTTCTTTTTTTTTTAGAAGTGTATAGGTATGTATAATGATTCTATGTAACTGTTGGAAGCATTCATGTACATATTGTAAGTAGTTGGTAGTACTGTATTAGTTGTTTGGAAAAAATAAAATAAAGAATTATTATTGAAAAAAAAAATGGAGTATGATTTATTGGAGACACACACACAAGCAATCTTAGTTGAGTGTAATGAAAAGCATCAAAAACATCCCTTATTTATATATAATCAGGTTGCTTGGAGCAAGAAAAATAAATAAAAATAAAACAGTAAGGCCATGGGAATCTGCTAAAGTGTAGCATCTAACTAAGAAAGCACTTAGTTTGAGTATGTAAGAGTGCATTCAAGAGCAATTGCAAACTTAAAAACAGAAAAAAAAAAAAAAGAAAAAAACTGTGCCCATGCACGTTGTGTGTACTGCTGTGTGATTATCTTGTAGCATGTATTTTACAGTTATATTTTTCAGTTCAATTTTCATTAAGTGAACTAAGTGCATAACATAATTTAGGAAATGAACATCACACCCTCCACACTGCGAAGTTTCTTCTTGGTTTGTATGCAACATTTTGGTTCCCGGTGGTGGTAATTCTTTGCAGATGTCTCAGCATTAGGAATCTGGTAAGACCTACTTTAAATCTTCAGCTTTCCAAATTCATATCTAACTTATGGCCCTACTATGCTGACTGACGTGCAGCAGGCACATCTGTCAACTCACTAAAAGCCAGTGGCAACATTTTGAGTGCTGCAGTTTCTCAATCATTAAAAAAGACTAGCTGGATTACATGACTGCAGTGTGTATATTAGGCCTGTTTGATGTTGGAATAAATGTGACGCAGTCGGTATGTCAGTACTTTTAGTGATCATAAAGACTGGTAATGAATCAGATGTGCAGACCCATAGTAGTACAGACTACTTCACTTTTGTCTGCTATGGTTCTCTACAAGAATCAGACCCAGTGGATGCTGTGGAAACTAATGATATATGCTTCATACTTCAACAGCACTTCTTAGATAGCCGAAAAGCTCATTACTGACGCACACCTTCATTAATAATAATAATGATGATGGAAAAACTCATAACTGATACTGCACTTTACCATTACCACCAAATGCTCTTCAGTTTTCAAAATAGTACTGATTTTTGGGGGTTTGGAGCACAATCCTCAGTGTCATAAACTTATATTCAAGGATATCTGAACTGTGGATATTACAGAGCTAATCACTGCTGCACTTTAAATAAAGTACAATACATCTTAACAGAACAAAATAAAAAAAGCCTCATCTACCTGCTAAGCTTATCAAAGCCAACTTATTCTTCACACTTCAATTTAATACTGATATCCAATGTACCTATCTCCCTGAATCAACTATTTATATTTAGAATAATTAAAAGGTAGATGCTCATGAACTTGTCACTGCTGTAGTTTTAAAGTAAAGCACAATGTATTGGTGTGTAAAGTTACTAGAGATATATACTTGTGTGTGTGTGTGTGTGTGTGTGTGTGTGTGTGTGTGTGTGTGTGTGTGTGTGTGTGTATGTATATATATATATATATATATATATATATATATATATATATATATATATATATTTGTACACACGTGTGTGTGTGTGTGTGTGTGTGTGTGTGTGTGTGTGTGTGTGTGCGCATATAAATATATATATTAAATTGTACACACACGTGTGTCTATATATATATATCAATATATATATATATATATATATATATATATATATATATATATATATATATATATATATATGGCTAAATAGAGATGACTGTCAAACCTTCAGATTGATGAAAACAATCTTGTTCTTCTGCTTCTTTCGGCTTTTCCTGGTTAGGGGTCACCACAGTGGATCATCTGTCCGCTCATGATTGGCAGTGGAGTTTTACGGTGTTGCATTGTCAGCCCGGTGCCCAACCTTCTTCGGAAGGCACACACATGCACACCCTCACGCCTAGGGCCAATTTAGAGTGTCCAAGACTGCGTACTGAGTAAATATGCATTTGTGGTTTACATTTAAGTAGAAAGAAACTAAAAATCAGTTTGCTCTTATGTGGTGATGATAAGCAGAAGTTTAAGACTCTGCAGGTAATTATTTCAGTTGTTTTATTACTTCCTGGCATTTTATTTATACAGAACACTTGATGAATAATCTTCAGTGGTGCTATCAGCAAGACTGCAAATCCTGCACAATTACTCATAGTAATGTATTTTTTTGTTGGCACTGTTTGTACCACTAGGGTTAATTATATTCAAATCTGGAAGTCTGATTTTATATGTTGTACTGGTACCCCAGGAGGAGTAGAAGGAACCCTATTAAATCTCTGCCCTTATAAAAAATGTGCTGATTAAACATTAACAAATCTACGCTCACAAGTAATTCATTGTGTCTGTGTAGATGGAAGGTAATTAACAAGGGTTCTTTTAACTATAACCTCTATGAACATCTTCTGTGTTTCATTTTACTTTTATTTTGTAATCAGATAATCTTAAACTACCTGAGGTGAGTGATCTGAAAGGTACTTACACAGTCTGTACTTATTAAAATGTTCCGTTTCATCCTCCAGTAAATGTATGCAGATAAACTAAATGAGGGTCTATTTTCAAGTATTGTTTGGTTTGTTTCATCAATTATCTTATTTTTATATTAAATTTACAATAATATAAACACTTTTGCACTTGAAAAGGTATATTGTAACAAGATGTTTTTATATAATGACCTGATCCCCATTCTTCTTTCGGCTTTTCCCAATTAGGGGTCGCCACAGCGGATCATCTGTCCACTCATGATTGGCAGTGGAGTTTTATGGTGTTGAGTTGCCAGCCCGGCACCCAACCATCCACAGAAGGCACAAACATTCACGCACTCACACCTAGGGCCAATTTAGAGTGTCCAATCCACCTACACGCACTCACGCCTAGGGCCAATTTAGAGTGTCCAATCCACCTACAGCATGTCTTTGGGATGTGGGAGGAAACCGAAGCACCTGGAGGAAACCCACGTGACCACAGGGAGGACATGCAGACTCCACACAGAAGGCACCCCAGCCGAGGATTGAACCGGAGGACCTCTTGCTGTGAGCCAGTAGTGCTAACCGCTGCACCACCGCAGCCGCCCAATGACCTGATCCCCATCATTTCTCATAAAAATGTATATCAGATTATAACAGTTGAGATTCATATAAATAGTGTGCACTGTGTTGGGGTAATGTGTTGAACAAATGCTGAAGTGCCATAAGTGCAATTTACTGACAACAGAAAAGTGTGGTTGTAGAACTGATAGGATTATGATTGAGACTTTTATCATAGCCAAGTTATAGTACATGGAGTGCTGTAATTACACTGAGATGTCAGGAAAAAGACAGTGTTGGTAATCATCATTGTGATGAAAGAAAGCACTAAGCAAAGTTTTGTTCGGTATCTTTCAAAGCTGCTATGCACTATTCTTTTGATAGAGCATAAAGCCAGCCAAAAACAGCACTAGGAAGCTGAAACAGCTTTAGAAGACATAATAGTCAGATTATTACATTTCTGTATTGTGTACTACAACTTTTAAAGCTGCTACACAATCTGTGATACACAGATTTTTACAGTTCTGTATTGTGTACTACAACTTTTGAAGCTGTTACACAATCTGTGATACACAGATTATTACAGTTCTGTATTGTGTACTACAACTTTTAAAGCTGTTACACAATCTGTGATCCACTTCATTTCATGCCACTGACTATGAAATATCAGTAAGTAAGTTGCAACTTTCAAAGATGTGAAACATTTTGTCTCCAATGGATTCTTTTTCTTATTTTGTATGTCATAGCACATTAGAGTAACTAAAATACCATGCACTTCAAAGAACTGTCTGCTACAGCTTTCAAAAATGTAAAACATTTAGCACTCCTATACTTTTCTTTTTTTCTGTATCTCTCTTTCTCCATCTGTAACTGCTAGTACATGGAGTAGGGAAAGACCCATATACTACAAAGAGGGTTGATTGGCTTTCTCTGATCCTAATCACATAGTTAATGATCAGAGATTCAGCCATGTTCTTCTGTGCTATATGCTACAGAAATGTATCTCAAACACTCACCCTGAAAGCAGAATGAGGCAGACTTTGAGAAGTGAATCTTGCCGTCCATTCTGAGAACATATAACCACTTGATTATGATTTGAGAGATTCCCTCTATCATGTGGAGCTTTACATGCCCCATGTATTACCTGTATCAGAGTGAGAGGGAGACACTTAGCTATTCATCTCAAACAGCAGCCAAATGTGATGTGTATCTCTCATCTTGTAAAAGCTTTAATATACTTCTTCTGCTGCACTTCAGTAATGTGCCACTGCTGAATGCTATGTTAGAGCAAGCCATGACCTTTTTAGTGTGTTCAGTTGTCATTGTGGAGACATGTAAAGCAGCATAAAAACACATGCAGATGCAAACAGACAGACAAACCCACATACATATCTTCCAACACATTTCTGCCACTTGTGTGCATGCTGACAGCTGTGTTGAAAACCATTAGGAGATACTGTGTGCTACACTGTATGATTCTAATGTCCACTGCAGATCCCCTGACCAGGATACTTGTTACAGCATCTCCATGGCATGCAGACGGCCGTTCTGTGTGCCCTGCCTTACAGCTATCTCATTTTCTGGTTGCTGTGGCCTTACAGCAACATGCATAATCCTTCTTGTATGAGTGGTACACTAAGATAAAACTTAGTATGTTGTGCATGCCCCTTTGTGGTAGACTGAGAGGACAATGACAGTCGCAGGAGTCTGTGAAATGCATGGCTTCTAGCACTGTAGCTGACACTGCTATATACATATATAATACAATATTCTGCATGGTAAATGAATCAATATAAATCAATAAATTCACCTCAAACACACATCCTACATGGAAACCAAATCTCATTAATTTAATACAAAAATTAAAAAGTTACAAAAGTTCGTTAACAACAGTTAAATTTCATCCACAATGTTTATATCATCTCCTTACTGCTTAGATATAAAGCCTAGATGATCTATAGAGTTTCATAGCATAATTCTCTACCTCACAGCCTCCATCTATGCATTGCAGAAACTTTCTTCAGGGTATGCTGCCATTCTCAGTACAATGATTGTACACTAGCTGACACTACTATGGCTGGATTTGATCAGTTTATGTTTCTTTTGTTTTGGATCTCAGATAATAAAAATGCAAAAATGAGAAAAAATTCAAGATCTTCTATAGTCAAATGCAATGAAACAGCAAATGCTTGACTCAGCCTCTGTGCTTACCATACAATGGTGTACAAAGTAGAAAAAAACTAAATGTATTTTTAGAATAAAATGAATAAGAAAATGCAGTGAGCCACAGACAGAACTGAGGTGAAACCTAGTTGTTAAAAGCACCTTAGCATCATAAACCATATTCCTTACTGTGTTACAAAAAAATCTATGGAATATACTTTGTTAAACTTGGTTCTGATATTTAACACTGGATAAGAGTGTAATACACCATGCTGAGGTTAATCATCTCCTTTGCGTCTTTCTGTTACCTGTGGATACTGCAGAGCAGACATTAATTTTATTACAACATCTGTGTTCTGTGGGCATTTACAAATGATCTGTAAGTGAAAGGTGTTATTAGACTGTTTCCATGGAAAATGCAATTAGACAGGTATATTTAGTTCTGTTTCTGGAGGATCTTAAATTTATTTAACATTTGTTAATCAGGAAAGTCAGACTTGGAATGAAGCCAATTTTCAGGAGAGGCCCAGGGAGAAACACTCCAGACACAGGTCTTTGTAATGTGGGAGGAAACCAGAGAACTCAGAGAAAACCCACACAAATGCAGGGAGGACATGCAGTCTCCACACAGAAGGTGCCCCAGCTGAGAATTGAACCAGAGAACCTCTTGCTGTGAGGTGACAACACTACCGCTGCACCACTGCACCCTCCTTAAATGCCAAAATACAGCTACCATGCCATATACATGCATATTTTCAGAGCTAGTACATCTGATTTTATATCAGCTGCCACCAAATAAAAACATATCTGTGAGTGTGTATAGCTATATCTATCTATCTATCTAGATCCAGACAAATCCAAACACATGCACCATCCACTGACATACAGACATAAATGCCAACACACACACACACACGCACACACACACACACACACACACACACACACACACACACACACACACACACACTAGACTTGTGTTTATAGCTATAGCAGTAGATAATGTCACTGTTTAATGACCTGATATAATCTGGTTAGAGATTAATTCTTCTTGCCATGTGTAGTAGCATAGTTTGATTTCAGTGGAGGTCTGACAGGTTTTATGTTCATGAATGACCATTTTTGTACTATGTTTCACTCAGCTTCCTACACAACTTACAAGGATGGAGATGGGTCTTTGAACAGTCAGTCTTGTTGGTCCTAGTATATGTACTACATACTTTGGAAAAGAACAGATGTTATATATGATTTTAGCCCAAAGACTGAGCAGGAATATTTGGGGGTACACCAATACATACAAGGGGAGAGCATGCCAAAGCTTTAGCTTTCTTATTAAATATATTTTCTAGTATTGGAAGACTGTTAACGATAATATATTATACTAGAAAACCCAGTAGCCTCATGAACAGCACTTCATCACAATAGAAAAAAAGTGTCTAATTAATATTAATACTTTCTAAGAGCAATGATCCACTCTTCCTACAGTTTTACCTCAGTTTTAGTTTAATTGCAGAGCTACATGCATATACATTCACTTCAAAAGAGGAATGGAAAAGAAGAGTGTCATTAAATATCACTTTGGACATGTGACACGATCGCAGTATCTTCTCAGTTGTTTGTCTCTTCACCTCTACATTAGTGAGAGTCTTTTTGTGTTTATAGAACAGGTACAGCTAATTAATATGCACACATTTAATTGCATTTTCATTCTGTTAGTTTGGTCATTAGGGCAGATTTTGTCTTTGATTGGAACATTTTTAGGCCTTTGTCTCTGCTGTAGTTACAATATGACACCTTATTGTCTGGGCTAGTTTTTTTGTTGTGATATATGTCTTGTAGAGCTGGACACTATTATCCAAATAATTTTTGTAAATTCTTCTTTGAAATGCTATTTTACTGGGTTGTATAGTGTTGAACAGTGCTGACATGTTTGATTTACATGTGCTGTAGCGTACAAAAGACATAACATTATCACCGTTCTCTAGCTGATCATCACACAGGTAGAGCACCTGTACATTTAATGGGAGGGGAAATGATGGCCAGTAATACCAGTCACAATTCCATACCCTAATCTTGTTTTTTTCCTGAGTAATTAAATTACATTTTGTATACAGATTACTTTTTGGTATATTTTTGTCCTGCATGCCTGTCATCTACCAATCATCTCCATGTCAGTCTTGAACTGATTTATGCCCCACTACTGGGTATACCTATCACAGAGGAAAGAACAGAATGGCCTTCATCCAAGCAGTCATAAAGGTGATGATTTATTTCACCAGCATCCGAGCTATGAGAACATTACTATGAAGGCCTTAATCCCACACTTGATAGTTGACATGCACACATGCATCACCATGGGGTGTCTTGCATCTTCTTTGTAAGTATGTGTGCTTTCATCCACATACTAATGAAGGTTACTGTCACCAATTTGGGATTGGTAATCCAATATCATTGGTCCTGGTTTTATGCTTAAGTGGTGGACATTGGTTGCCTGAAACCCCCATTCCTTTCCCAGCAAGAGTAAAATGGCATCACTCAGCTCTCCCCCACCCATCTTTTCTAGTGCCTGAGATACATTTTGAACTGAGATTATCTGGATTGTAGTAGGGTTCTATGCCTCTCCGTAATACATCCAGATCAGTATACATATTATTTGTGTGGTTTACCTATTCCATCTGTGAAAATGATGTTGTGTGATGGGACACATTCAGCCTTCTTTATACCATCAATATTTTCCATACTTTTTCTATTAGTTCTCCACTGAAATGTGCTCCCCTGTCAGATTCTGCTATCATAGATAGTCCTTAAGACCTAAGTCTACCATTGAGTAATAGCAAACCTGCTGTTTCTGTAGGATTCTGAGGGGTAGATAAGCATTTGATCCACACCATGAACATCCGTGTTACTTTTACAAATACAAACTGGAAGACCTAGTTACTGAATAACTTCAAGCAGTTTCAATATCATCCCAGAGCATTGCAATTTCTCTTTTTTTTGGTGGTGGTGATGGTAGGGGATTGTATCATGGTGAAACAACATGGAATGTTAAAATTGCTGCATATGTGAGGGAAGTAAACTCTGCCCTAAATGGTCTAAGACTGGTACATCATGTGCATGATGCAGCAGAATTCCTTTGTGGCCTAAAGTTATTACTTATTGGAATCCTTGTGATTTGTTAATATTTTTGACTCATGTTTTTGGCCTGATTCTTAGAAAATGTGTTGTTTTCTGGCCTATCAGTAAGCTTTGAAGTCACTAAATAATGACTTACATTTGAGTTTCAGACTTTATATCCTTCAAATGTGTATGCTAACACAAAAGCTGTTATTTGAACAACTTTCCAAGTTTTTAAGAGCAATATTTAAAATCTGTCCCTGATTTTGGGCTTTTATCTCCCATTATTTTTGGCTGTCCCCAGATTTCTTGCACTTAGGGTATAGCAGTACCACTCTTTTATCCAGAGACAATATTTTAATAGAGCTTTAATACTGGTTGGGAGTATGATATATGCAGAGATTTGTTCCCATCTGGGCAAGTTTAATTGTAAGGGCTTCAACCTATTCAATAACTCCATCAACAGCATCTATTATAGTTATTCTACTAAATAAAAATGCTTAATTGTTATAGTTCCTTATGATATAGTTTTTTTAGTGAATGAGTTCTTAGAATGCAGTATTATGTATGTTACAATACACAAGTGTCACTGTACTTAATGCAGTCTAGTTTAAGATTACATGATTATTATTATTACTTTTCTGAAACAGAGTATCTGCTTTAGCATTCACTAATATATTCATACATTTTAGTGTGCTACAGTACGGAACTGCAATAACATTTACTAGGAGAAACCCAAATACTGGACTGTTAGTTGTGGGCACTTTACCTTTAGAATCTTGCATAACATAGTGTGTCATTTTTGCTCCTAGTTCTAACCCTGTCTGCCTCAGATATATATATTCCTCATGCTGTTGCTTTTGTATTGTTATGAGGATTCACTAACTGGGGCTTACCTTGGCAGTCCTCTGTTCAATAATGTTTTATTTCCAAATAATTTTTTTAAGGACGGCCACTGTCATTTCAGTAATGTAACTTACACTTAAAAGTTATTTTTCTGATTGGAACTCTCCTGTGAGTTACATGACATGAAATGTAACTGATTTGTGAATTATGCAGTATTAAACTCACAGGTCTGTTGCTATGTTTGGCTAAATTAAGTCACATAACTCACAGCACACTGTTAGAGGAATGTGTCTTTGATTATATATGGCCTTTAAATGGCAGGTGTTTTGCAGATCTCTTGCAGAAATGTTACTTGTATTGGGATCCTGAATGAAATTATATAGCTTTCTTAATTATTCATCCTCCTGATGAATTCTTATAAAGTAAGAATCAGGTTTGCCATTATGTAATTGCACGACATATCAAGAATTTCCTTTTTTGCAGATTAGTACCGTCATTGATTTATTGGATTGGCGTGAACTCCCGGGTATTTCCTTTTATACTAACATTGCATAATGTGTGTGTTCAGAAGGAGAAAATGTGTCTATATTGTTTCCCTGTTTGGGTGACTTTGTTATATTACTGCTTATGTGGATTCATAGCCTGACAATCCTTCAGGTAACAGGTTTATCTGTTCTATCACAATCAGAGAACTTTTGTCTACCTTGCTCAGAACTTTACTAACATAGATTATAGCACGTTGATCAGAATCTTGCTTCTGATTTAAGAAAGCATAACTGTTGCTGTCAGCATACCCTACTTCTAACTAAAGTTTATATAGGAATATGCAAGCAAGGGTTCTGTCAGAAGCTAGCCCTTAAAGTTTGTATGTTTTCTGTTTTTTGTTGCTATTTGCCCTATACACAATATTCAACCTTTTTACTAGCTCGGTAAGGGGATATGTCATATCTGCCTAATACTGATAATACTATGATCATATTAACATGCCTGTACGTGGATGGGTCTCACTATGATAACATTTCTTACAACCCTTCAAAAATGAGACCAAGTCACTAAAATGTGCAGCAGTTCTTTAATAACTATGATACACATCATCTTTAGTCTGCTTAAAGCATTCAAAGCCTCTTCTCTCCTGCTGTTTTAGGATGGTTGCAGGAGGTGAACTTAATCAGGAAAACCAACCTGCTATGTCACTTCCCACAAACACAAACCCTGTGCATTTATGTTAACCTTGGCTGGAACTTTTCTCACTTCTGCCTCAGTTTGGTGTCCTTCTGTCATAAAACAGAAGTTCTTAATAAGTAAATTCTGATGTAATACAATAAGACACATGCACTTTTCTTGACCCCACCAAAACTTAGAAACTAAAAACAACCTCTGGCAAACATTGACTTCAGCAGTATTAGCACCTAGACAACTTATATATACACACCTATAGATGTGTTTAGGTCTTGTTCAAAAGTCCCACCAGAGCTTTACAAAAGCAAGTATTAAGAAATCTAGAGTTAAAGATGGCCGCCGACTAGACTGCTTCCCATTCATTGAGCTCCTCACTGCTATGTAATTACCGGCTACTTTTAACTACTTTTAAGTGAAATTTTTCCACAGTTTTTTTTACAGAAATTATCTCTGATACAAGTCCTTCACTTTGGTATTGTTTATTTTTGGAAAAAGGTAAACTTTTGGATTATTTTACCTCAGAATACTTTTGGCTTCAACAGTCTTTGGACAAGTGCACTCCAGATGCTTATCTCTGTGTCAGTTTCTCTGTTTTCACACCTCTAACCTGGGCATGGCTGGCAACTCAGATTCCATGGATGCACAGACAACTAAGGCCAAATTCTCTTCTATGCTTTCTCCAGAGAAGGACACTGGCTCCAAGAGACTTAAAACCTCTACATCATCTACTGAAATCATAAAAGTAAGTGCAAAAGAAAAAAAATGATTCTAATTTTCATTTAGAAGACTTAAAAATGGCATTACAACCCATTCAGAGTGCTATACAGAATTTTTCTGACCAATTTACTGATTTTAGTAAAACTTTAAAACAGATTAATGAAAGAATGGACATTCTTGAAAATAAGTATTTAGCCATAGAAATAAGAGCAGAATCTATTGAAAATTACTTAAAATCTAAAGATAATCTAATTGCTGATTTACAAGCTAAAGTTCTGGATTTGGAGGCAAGGAGCCGGAGAAATAACATAATAATTAGAGGATTGCCAGCATCTTATGAAAATCAAAACTTAATTTCAGTGACTAAACAAATATTTGAGGCTTTACTTAATTGTGAAACAAATACAAAAACTTTAACTGTAGAAAGAGCACACAGAGCCTTGCGTGTTAGACAAGACTCTACTTCACCTCGGATTATATACACAAGGTTATTAAACTTTCAAGATACCCAGCGTATCTTAGAAGCAGCCAAAAGTAAAAAATATCTCATCTGGAATAAACATAAATTGACTTTTTCACAGGATTTACCAGCTCAAATAAAATTAAACAGACAAAAACTGTCTCCATTCTGTGCAGACCTGATTAAAAGGGGAATAAAAGTTGGGATGCGTTATCCTAATACTCTTTCTTTCAACTATAATGGCAGGACTTGTGTGTTCACAGACCCACAAGAAGCAAAAGACATATTCTTAAAAGTATTCAAGGTTCTTCCTGCTAATGACACACAAAAATAAAACTCATAATTATTGTAAGTGCATTTGATGTTTTAAGTTTGTGAGGTAACCTTTAATACTATGTCTTTTTTTCATAATATTGATTATATGACATAGCTTTGACAGGTGAAAAAATAATTCAGCTTTTTTGTATATGAAACGTGTTTTAATGTTTCTTGGAGTTGTCGCAAACTCACATATTAATATTCCAGTATGTTACGCCTTTACAATATACCAACATCAACTTGGCATTGTTTACATGAAAAAGTAATGTTTCTTCATCTAAGAATACATCAGCAGAATGGAGGGAATAATATCTGGTCTCTCGTGCTACGTAGAGTCACTAATCTTCACTGAATGCCTTGGTTTTGTATCTGGAATTGTTCACGAGCCTTTTACCTTGGTGTATACTCTCTGGATGTCACTAGCGATGCTAGGGTAATGCAATTATTTTTATCTGATCAGAATTGTGTTGCTCATGCTGCATACTCTGTGGTCTGATGACAAGTCTTCGGAAAGAAAGCTGAAAAGGATGTAAACATTTGTTTGCGATTGTCTGCTTGCACAGAATATGGTTTTCTTGTTCCACTGATATCCCGCATTTGAAGAACTGCTGATTTCATCCTTGAAACTGTGTTTTGACTTCAGTAGCACTGTTTCTCGCAAGTAAGTGGCTTTCTTTCTTGTAGGTTGTGACAGTGTGCTTTACGTGATTCAGGAAGTCTTTTTCTCGTACTGGACTTGTTCTACGTATGTGCGGAAGCATTTAAGCCTTTATAACTAACTTTTAAGATAAAACACTGTGTAATATAGATTGAAAACTTGTTTTTAGCTATAACTTTTACATGTAGTTGGCGCATAACAAATCTAATATTCAGGAGATAATTTATTTTACACATCTACTATTTACTAAGCGCTGACAACTTTAAATGCCATCTACAAGAACACTTATTGTGCTTAATATGCTGCTGTTGGTATATTGGGCCAATTGCAAAAAATGTGGAATATTTTATTTTTATAATTTAGGTATATATTTTCTGTTAAAAATATATTTTCACTTGTATACTTTTAATGACAATACTGGAAGTGTTAGGGTGTAATATTACCCTATAGGGTTAGTTGAAGCCCTTGGTAATTATCACAGTATACATTAATGCATTTTCTCATATTATACTTACATTTATGATAAATATTAAAATATCATCCTACATATTATATTTATGTTATGTTAAAGAATATGAGACTCAGGTGATTTCAACGATATTGACTGACCTTTTACTAGACTTACTGATGTTCTCATTACTAATTGGATTTTCATATACCTGTGTCATACAATTTGTTTTTAAAGATAGTAAAGATGATTAATCAGAGATACTCTGTTTAAAGGATTTAGTAATACAAAGCAATATAGTGTATATTTGAATGGGAAGATTTTAAATTCTTAATTACATTAAACCTTTTTGATTATAGACATATTCGTATATTGCTACACATACATGTATGATCTTTACATGTATAAATATATTAATGTTACACCAATTAAATCCTTATCCTACTAACATTTTACATCATAGATATATACTGTAGTACAAGATTAACTACATATATACTCTGGTCACAATTATATTTAAATTTACAGGAGTTTTTTGAGTACATTTTTGAATGGGGAATGTATATGTCGGGCATCTTGTTTTTGGATAGCTGTGTAAATATGTTTAGTTTTGTTAACCTGGTTATAGTTCTTTTTAGGACTTTACTTAAATTTTCTTCACATATGTATGTGATTTTGGTAACCAAGTTTTTAAATTGTATATGTAGTTATTTTCATCTTCCCTTGGTAGATAGGTTTAGGTGGGTAGGCACTGGGGTAGGGAAGAGCAAAACTTATGAGGTTAGAGTTAACTTTGCATTGAAACATACACCTATAGGTATTATTTGTTATAATGAGACTAAATTTGGTTTAATTTCCACATTTATACTTTACTTAATCACAAACAATCTATATTTTAACATCTTCTTTAACAGACCTTTAATAATTATATGACTAATTTATTAATTATTGATTCCTGGAACGTAAGGGGGATCCAAAATAAAGATAAGAAATCCTTATTATATCATTTAATGTGTAAATCACAAGCCAATATATGTTTTTTGCAAGAAACACATATTCCTAGGGACGACTGGGACAAAGTAAGAAATAAAAAATGGATTAAGAAAATAATAGCTTCAGGGGACACTTCTAATTCTAGGGGGGTGGCTATTATAGTTAAGCAAAAATTCCAAGGAACTATTATTGAAGAAAAATATGACGATAAAGGTAGATGGTGCTATTTTACAGCTTTCATACATAATTTGGACAAACCACTACTGATACTAAATCTTTATGGCCCTTGTAGTGATCAACATACTTTTATATTTCAGATTTACAACATACTTTCATCATACAAAGATCACTTTGTTATTTTGGGAGGGGATTGGAATGCTGTAATTAACCCAGTCATAGATCGTACAAGTTATTCCTCTTCATATAATCAGCAAGCATCCTATGCTTTGGAGGACTTAATATTAGAATATAATCTTATAGACCCTCTACAACTCACTAAATACTCAAATAAAATTGATACTTATACCTATTATTCTAAATGTTATCATTCATGGTCTAGATTGGATTTTTTTCTTATTTCAAATTCCCTTTCACAGTTATTAATGGATTTCACTACTGAACCTAGATTTCTATCTGATCACTCTAGAATCTTAGTAAAATTAAATCTAAATTTTAACCTGAGTCATAAATTCAAAAGAAATAACTGGGCATTAAACAATAACTTGCTCTCTAACAAAGAAATTAGTAAAATGTGTATAGAAATAATTCAGGAAATGGAACATGAGTTAGATTCAACAGATATTCCCTATGATGTGCAGTGGGAGGCATGCAAAGCTAGGTTAAGGGAATGTTTATTGGTAAGGCTACATATCTTAAAAAACAACTTGATAGTAAAGAAAGATGTTTAAAACTGAATATTCAATCTCTTGAAAATCAATATTGGCTAAATCCGGACCCCTCATATGAAAAGCAGATTATAGACTTACAAAAGGAACTTATTTTACTACATCAAAACAATCTTTCAATATTGGAGCAAAGATTATTAGCCACTTACTCAGAATGGGCCCAAATTCCTTCCAAAACCTTGGCAAGAATAATTAAGAAAAATTTTGAGAGATCTAAAATATCGCCCATACAATATAAAGATCAAATATATAGTACGGACAAGGAAGTTTTGCATCTCTTCTCATCACTTTATACAGAATTATATTCTAAATCTTCTAATTCTATAAATAATAGTCATATAAATAGTTTTTTAAGTTCCATAATATTTCCCACGTTAAATGAAAAACAGCAAAATACTCTTTCATCTCCTCTTACTCTTTTAGAAATTACAGAGTCAATTGATAGGCTAAAGATTGGCAAATCCCCGGGCCCTGATGGTTTTACACCTAACTTTTTTAAATCCTTTAAAACAGTAATTGCTCCCTTTCTCCTTAAAGTATATAACTATATAATTATAAATGACATATCTGATCTCCACTGGAACACTTCAAAAACTATACTAATTCTGAAAAATAGTAAAGATAAGACTGACCCCCGCAACTATAGTCCGATTTCATTAATCAATGTAGATATTAAGATTCTGTCTTCGATTCTTGCTAAGAGATTGAAACATGTCCTTTCATCAATAATTTTGCCAGATCAGACAGGTTTTATGTCCCATAGACACATTTGGGAAAACACCTTGACCTTGGAATCTATTATACATCTTACAAAACATGATAATAACCCATTGTATGCACTGATCTTGGATGCATCAAATGCATTTGATAGAGTGTGTTGGAATTTTCTCTTTCAGACTATGTCATGTTTTAATTTCCCCATTACATTTATAAATTTTATCAAAACTCTGTACAAAAAATCCTTTACTAGACTATATATTAACAGAATCACTTCAAGTCCTATAAAGCTGACTAATGGTAAGAGACAGGGTTGTCCTTTATCTCCTTTTCTTTTTAACATATATTTGGAACCTTTACTTTTGTACATATCACAAAATACATTTCACAAAGTTCCTAGGATTCTTAACAATAATTTTTCTCTGCCTTTGCGGATGACTTAGTTATATTCTTTCAAACTCCTCTCTCAGATTTTAAAAAGATTATGAATTCTATTGAGAAATTTTCTCTTGCATCAGACTATCACATTAATCCTCAAACGACTCATATTTTTCCTTTGAATTATTTAGCTCATAAATCTTACTTATTCCCTGATTCTCATTTCCATATTACATACGGGGTTAAATATCTGGGTATTCATATGGAGCATAATAGCCTATCTTCTTTCAAAATAACTTATATAAATTATGGTCAACAATAATGCTACATATGTGCAGATGGGAACTTTAGAATCTTTCACTTCTATCAAAAGCTGCCATAATCAAAATGAATATCCTTCCTAAATTTTTGTACCAATTTAGTTCTTCAGATCAAATAATCCCGAAATCTTTTTTTGACAAAGTTAATAAAGAATTAGCTAAATTTTTGTGGTTCCCTAAGGCAGTTAGAATATCTTATTCTAAATTATCATCTTCCAAAGATAGGGGGGGGGGTTGGGTTTGCCCAATTTTTATCTTTATTACTTAATTGTTTTGGCAAATAAACTTTTGTCCATTTCTAAAATGAATAACATTCACAATAATAATACATCTAATTGGGTTAGGATTTGGAATCAATATATTATATCCAAGAACATAAACCCTGATGCCTTTCCTTTCATATCTACTGATATCTTGAACACCCTCAAAGTCTCGATTTTCCTAAAACATAAGATCAATGCATTCCAGGAATTATTAAAACTAATCAAAATGGATAAGATTTCATATATACTTCAACCAATTCACCTGAACCCAAATTTTAAGCTGGATAATACATCATTTAACCTTTCAAATTATCCCTTATAAAAATATTAAGGTTTGGACATTTCTGAAATATAAAGACGTGTCCCTGGCTGAACTACGTAAGATTCTGAATGTCAACTGTACTTATACTACAATACTACGCCAAATAAGGGATGTGGTTATGAATAATCGCAATCTTATGATGCCAAGAGAACAAGATCTCAATAATTTGGAATTGATAATTAAAACATTATTACTACCTGAGAAAATGTTGTCAAAATCTTATAATTTATTAACTAAATTAATACAAGATTCGTCATGTCTTTTCTCGAACTTTTGGGTTATTCATAACCCTCATTTAACAGACAACCAAAAACTTTTGGCCATTAGAAATACTCTGGAATACTCTCCTTTCAAGAATTTGGTTTATACCCAACTGATGATTAATAATAATGCTTATTATACTCCTTCCAAACTTAACAAATTTGACGTGAACAAGTCTCCATCATGCCCTTGTTGCTCTTTTCCCAAAGCTGACCTTTTACACATTTTTTGGTATTGCCACTTTTCACATAAATTTTGGACTTCCTTGAAAGTAAGGTTACAGAAAATGGGGTACCATAAATCCACTTTATCATGGGAAATTGCAATCTTACACATTTCCATGATTCATCTCTCTAAATTGGATACTCATCTGCTGGTATATATTTGTTCTCTTATTAAACTGTACATTACCAAAAACTGGCTTGATCGCACTAAATTAAATTGGAATGCCTTTAGAACAATGGCATATTTGTATATTTATGTGCACAAAACTATTTGGAAGAGTCCTAAGAAAAGGGTTTTAAATAATAAAGTTTTAGAGAAGGTCCTCTTCATTATTAATAGTGATTAATAGTTATCATATTCATTGTCACAATACATTATGTGGATTTATTTACTCTCATATTTCACTTTCTCATTTTGGCTATAGTCTCATTTCATATTTTGATTCTTGGTTATCAATTGTATATATTGTTAGATATTGTTTTGCTCTCACCTTCATGAGTTGAAATGCATTATTACAAGGTGTATAAATTCAATCAACTCATATATGATAAGATTTATAATGTTTTGATGTTTTGTTTTGTTATGTCATACTTTATAAATCAATAAAAAGATTTTTGAGAAAAAAAAAGTATTAAGAAATCTACGATTTAGGGAAATCTGCATACTTATTGCTTTAAACGTTTTACTCTACTAAAAAGTATCTATACTTCGCGGCCTTGGATCTTACTTTTATTTTATCAGCATGCATATTGCTTGAATGTGTGTGAAGGAAACAGCCAGCACCCAAAGAAAACAACTGCAAAAGTGTTATTTTTAATATGTGCTTCCACAGAAAGTTGAACAGGAAAAGCATGAAAGAATAACCTTCCACAGAAAGTGGAACAGGAAAAGCATGAAAGAATAATCTGCCACAGAAAATTTGTCAGGAATAACTTCAAAAAATGCATCTGTTAAAAAATAGGCCAAAGTATACTAGCAATAATTAATTCTTACAGTGTGGATTAAGCAGTATTTATCCACATGTGCTTTGGTAAGTTTACACAGGCTTTACCCTCGTGGTGTAACTCCAACACTCATAGGTAACTAGTGTATAACTCTTACTCACAGCACTAATTATTATTTTAATAAACATTGTAATAATTACAGATGCCCACCAAACTGTGCACTGTTTAAGGGCTTCTGGAAGGTTGATATGTTGAACAGAATGTATTTTCCTGCCTTTAGGGGGAAGCTAGTCTGGGCAAATTTCAAACTCTAGAATCATTTACTTTATTTCTGAAGCACTACCATTTTATTGAGGGAAGATTTGTTTCAGCATACTTCAATTGGTTTAACACATGGGTTTTCTCTATTAATGATCCTCAATGTGTTAGTTTTCATTGATGTATCATCCATATAAATTAGATTCTTCAGCTTTTAGTGTCAGATTTAGGGCCAGATTCAATAAACCGTACACAGCTCACTAAAACTGTATACATGTCGCACCAAAATGTGCACAGTGTAGGTCACAGATTTGTATTCATTAAGTGGCCCTACACAGTATTTAGAGCTGCAGAAACTAGGTAAACATTGTGGTATTGCAATTACAGCATAAGCAGATGAATAGTATGCTAATCAACCAATCCAAGATGGAGAACTATTCAACAAGCTATAAAGCACTTGTGAACAAGCAGTGCAGGTTTTGGCCTTGAATTCCAAAACCTATTGGAATACAGCCACGGAAACTACTCTACATGGAAACAATGTTAGGGGCCACTGCTTCTCTTCTGCATGTGTATGTGGAACAGGCCCATGTCTATGCTGCTGCTGCTGCTGCTAATAGACCTCAGCCGAGAAGGAGATGGGTGTTTAGATCCCATTAAACTTTTCACGGTCTGCATGAGGTAGAAATAGTAGAGAGCTGCAGGGTAGACAGAGACACACTATGGGAATTCTGCAACCTCTGTCATTCTCAAATGAGAGCAAGGGCAAACCGAGGGGAGCAAATACCTGTGGAGACTAGCTACAGGAACCTTCCAGAGACCAACAAGGGACATGCTGGGTGTGTAACAGGCATCAACATCCAGGATCACAAAAACATCAAAAGTCCAAGCAATGAATCGACTATTAAATGGAATTATATTCATCCTAATTTTGTTTCCTTCCTTTGCTTGGACTTTTGATGTTTTTGTGATTGAGGTTGTGTTTTTGTCGTTGGTGTTTATTCTACCATCAGCATCCAGGATCCTGCATCAATTTCTGAATGCTATCTTACAGCATGCCAGTGACTACATATATTTTCCCTGTACCTCAGAGGACAGAGCTATAACTATGCAGGATTTCTACCACATAACACACTTCCCTGAAGTCCTGGGTGCCATAGACTGCATGTACATTGAGATCAAAGCATCACCTGGGGAACAGAGAAGGGTGTACATAAACAGAAAGGGATACCACTCCATTAACTGCCAGGTCATGTGTAATGTAATGTAAGGGAATCATCCTGAATAATTGGGCTGGCAACCCCAGCATTTGCCACAACTCCTATATTGGGCACAACTCTCAGCTCTATCAGACATTTTTTAGGGGGGATATCCCATAAGGTCATTTACTGGTTGATGCAGGATATGCACTCGAACCAGGGCTGATGATACCCATCAGAAATGCACAACCAACCAATGAAGAATGCTACAATGAGGCATATACTCAAACAAGAAATATCATGGAGCATGTGTTTGGGTTGCTGAAGTCATGGTTGCAGTGTCTAGATACATCAGGGGGCCCTGTACTTGTGCTGAAATGTTCACTGTCAGTGCCATCCTTCACAATATTATTCTGAGAAAACAGCTTCAAACAGGAACACCAAGGGGAAGGGGCACACATCTCACCACCACTGGCAAGGTCACCACAGCCACATGCAGATGAGGACTCAGAGGGGGATCCACCAGCCACTGTGGATCTAAGTAGATTTAGGTGTGCACAATATACCCTTGCCCTGTCCAAGAGACAATGGATATCACACATGCTGACCACCAAAGGGGTATAACTTTCATCCTGTGTACATACATACAATAAAATTGATGCAAGGCAATGCCCACAACGTTTACTTACACATATAATGGCTGTGTAGTGATAGCATTACACAGAGTCAGCCCCAAATTAAAACATTTGTAACTGCTGGACTATCAAGAAAAGTGCTGAACCTGGAAAAGAAAAATAAATTGCTAAGAACACAAATGAATGGCAGATCCTTGTATACTGTTACTTGCTAATGTAACTAAGTAGAAAGTGTGTGAGTTTTACAGTAATGGCATCAATATATGACAGGACTGACTTATGTCAATAGATGTCTGCTCTTTATCAACTAGTAGGCCTCATGCAAATAAGATACACACAATACAAAACCCTATAAGAAAGCAGTACAATTTTCAAAAGAGCATCACAAACACATATACACTAAGCACTCAGTCAGCTATGCACCTTGTGCATCAGAAGAAAAGGCTTATATATCCCTGAATCCAAAAGTTAGAAACAAAAAGATGCCACCGGTATCATAATTTTTACAGGGAAGTGTTTGGGGGGGGGGGGGCAGAATGCCAAGACTGACAAAAAAGGTAGTGCCTTTTTGTGAGTAACAAACACAGGCAGGCAGAAATTTAGATAATTATCAAATGATCATTGAGACAGGAGGAACTGCAAGCCTCATGAATGACCCATGTACATGTTGTGTGTGTGTGTGTGTGTGTGTGTGTGTGTGTGTGTGTGTGTGTGTGTGTGTGTGTGTGTGTGTGTGTGTGTGTCTGTATGGGCACTCGAGGTGAAATGTGTGTGATTGTCTGCAAGAACACAGCCAAGCTCTGTGCTAGCTCTACATCCTGGCATGATGGACAGGTGTGTGAGCTATGCCTGGTAGAGTTAACAGCTCACTGTCATTGCCCCTAGCCATGAGAAGTGGCTCTGCCAGGAGTTGCACTGATAAGTCCATGCTCATGGTCAGATGTGCTGGTGCTACCCGAACATGACTACTGTCTGCTGGATGAGCTCTACTCATGAGTATGCCCAGGACCATGACCCCATGGCCTACCATGTCTGGGTGTGGACAGATTAACCACTGATGAAGTAGTTTTAAGTATTGCACCTACGGGGGTGTGATCGGACATGGCCACGTTGGATAACAGCAGATGATGCCGCTGACATACATGTATGTGGATGCTGTCCCCCTCCCAGCAGACATTCCATCACAGACACTGCCTGTTCCATTATGAGATTCATCCAATCCATTGAATTGGCCATATGGCAGAGGCAGTTACGCACATCAGCCTGTGCCACATCTACATACCTAAACATGGCCTAGGAGTGAGCCTACATGTCAGCATACATACGTCGATTGGCATGTAATGACACACCAGGATCAGGTGGAGGGTGGACAGCAGGCCTTCTATGCACACCACTAACAATACTTCTGCATGACACCTCACCCACACTTTGGCTACAGATAGTCAGTCTGCAGTGAAGCTGCAGTAACTGCACTACCCTGCTGAAGTGTCTCACCCTCCACCTGTCCAGTATCTGAAGACTCAGTGGAATAGGTATGCATAGGTATACTGACTGTGTCTGATGTAAATCCAAGGGATGGCTGAATATCAGCCTCAGTGTCAGATTCACACTATGCAATCCCCTCCCTGACTGTGCCTCTGGTTGGCCACCATCATCAGAGGTTACCGTTACTCTGACATCAGGTGGTAAGAGTCCTACATTTCCACTGTCAGGATCACCTGTGATAATAATTAGCAAACACATGAGCAAAATTAATACTACACTAAATACTAAAACAATTTTATGATAAACTAACACTGGTCCCTCTGTGGCAGATGGTGCAGCAATAGAGACACTCATTACACCTACCTTACACATGCAGATAAATGCATATAGCTAATGAATGGTCATCAATAAACCAAACATTATTTTTTACTTACCATGTACAAATGACTCATCACTTTGCAGGAAGGATGGTCTTGGAAGAAATGAAGCAAGGGAAGAATGTAAATTAAACATCATAATGGGAATCACACGGGGACAGTGAATACATGATTGCCTATATATCTGGTAAGATTACTTTTAACTGAAATTTTGCTGACACATCCACCCACAGCCCATGTGTAATCAACAACTGTGTCATATATGTCTCTTAACTTATCAATAGGTACAGTAAAAAAAAAAATCCTCCATGAAATATTACTCAAGTTTATGTATTTTTACTATACATGCAAATCTAGAACTTGCCATATGTAAGCTTATCTGGAAGCTGCTCCAGGGATGCAGTTGTCCTCCCAGACACATCAGCAGTGACATCAAGCACATGTTGGTGTGCAGTTTCCAGTGAGCTGTCTGGATCTCTGACAGTGGACAGGAACTCTTCATTTGGTGTCAGTGGGGGCTCAGTAGCAGGCCCTCCCCCCATATCCAGCTATTCATGGGCAACTCAGATGGTGTAGTGGTATGTTGCTGTGACTGTAGTGCACAGGGTCCTGGGATCAAGACTTAGCAGTGATGACTTTTTTCCCCTAATGTTAAATGACCATAATGCATGACATATTTACAAAAGCATGAGTAAATCTCATAGCTCATATGGTGTAGTGGTATATTACTATGACTAGTGTCCAGAGTCCTGGGATCGAGACATGGCAGGGCAGGTTGGTTTCTCATCAGTAAACCAGGACATCCCTGCACCTGCCCCCCTCCTTCATCACCAGGGAGCAGCTCCTTAATGCCCTCTCAAAGGCAAAAAAAATGCAGTCTCCATGGGACCTGATAACATTCCTGGCTGTATCCTACATGAACTCAGGCATGAGCTCTCAGCTCCAGCTTCATTAGACATTCTATTCAACCAAAGCCTGAGCACTGGCTTCATCCCAGCTGAATAGAGGACAACCACTGTCATCCCTCTACACAAAGGTGGAGTGTCTACTGACCCAGTTAATTATAGGCCCATCAGCCTAACTAATCTGATCTGCAAGACCATAGAATGCATTAGCATGGACCTTATAAACGCGGACATTGACAACCTCCAAACGCTTGACCCCACACACTTTGGTTTTGTCAAAGGGAGATCTTGCCTGTTAAACTTGTTTGACTTCTTTGAAATAGTCACCAAAGCCATGGGAAGACGGTGCACACCACCTACCTTGACCTAGCCAAAGCCTTTGACACTATTCACCACTCGGGCATAATAGATAAACTCTCCCAGCTAGGCATCAACCCATATGTTACCAGATGGGTAACTAACTGGCACACTGATTGACTGAGTGGGTTCTAAGTAGGGGAAGCCACCTCTAGTAGTAGACCTGTAACGAGCAGTGTACCCCAAGGATTGGTCTTGGGGCATCTACTGTTTGAGATAACCTTTTCTGAGGTGCAAGCCAAAACCAGTGGTCTGTGGCTGACCAAGTTTGCAGATGACTGCAAGCTGGGTGCTGTGTTAAATTCCACTAGTGATATGAACATCCTTTAAGAGGGCCTTATCCAAACTAATGACTGGTGCCAGAAGCATGGCCTCAAACTTAATGCCAAGAAATGCATCATTATCCCCTTTGGGGAAAATGTCATCCCCACTAATTATCACATTAATAACAACGTAGTAAGCATGCAATCAGTTTTGAGGGATTTGGGCACCCAAGCTGATAGCAATCTGACTTTTGACCACCACGTTGCCTCCATTGTATGGAAGGCTTTCTACATGGCCCACCTTATAAATAAGGGTATTTCATCCAGGAACAAGGAGGTCATAACATCCCTGTACTCCTCCCTTATCAGACACAGTATTGAGTACAGTGCCTCTTCGGCATGTACCTTGCAAGCACATGCAGCAGTTAGAGAGACCACACAGGTTCCTGATGAGGAAAATTCAGGGTCTGAAACATCTATCCATAGGCTAGAAGTCCTGTCCCTCTACTCAGTCTCATACATACTGCTCAGAGGTGAACTGTATCTAGCATACAAGGCCATTTCAGACCCAGCTTTGATGGAGCTGCTGCCTATCCATAAGACAAACTCCACTTACACAACCTGCACGCAAGGCCTTAACCTGGTCTGTGACATAAATAAAACTTGTTGGCGGGATAGAATTGTGTCTGAAAAACTCCCCCGTCTGTGGAATAGACTCCCTCTCCATGTCAAGCAGTGTACTTCTCTAGTCCTCTTCAAGATGAACCTGGATAACTGGATGGGAAACAGAAAAGATACCCCTGAGATCCCACCTGTGTTCTTGCTGGACAGGGGAAACAGGTGCTGACTTTTAGGGAACATATGCAAAATTCTTGGCTAGGCTTATATGGGCCTTCAGGCCAATAGCCTAGTATCACCCTATGAACCTATGAACTGCTGCTGTTCTCCTTCGGGCTGATGAAATCATATCAGTGGCCTGATGATTCACCTGATCATAAGTTCTGATGTGACCCCCTACTGCATTGACATCATTCACTAACTGGTTCCAAATCTGCATCATGGCAGCCATATCCACATGTCCTGTCTCAAGAAGAAAGGTGCCATGATGCTGTAACACCTGTGCTATCACATTATTTTCTGAGCCACTAAAAGAGGGTTTAAGTGGATTTGTTTGCTTGGGTGCCATAATCCTATGCGACATAAAACAGAGAAGGATAAAACACATAAATATCACCTGACTGAAGTCTTGCTTATGTACACATTTGTCAACATTAAGGACCGGAAACACACATTTCAGTAATTAAAACAGAAGGTTATGTGGTTGTCTTACCTCACCTTTATGCACAACGAATGAAGGAATACCACTTTAGTAGTTATTATGTTTCCCACTGAAATATCAGCATGCCTACACATTTTCAAGAGAAAAGCACTTGAAACATACTTTTGTTCTTGCAACACACATATGTTTTGGTTCCCCACCCCCAAAACAAAAAACAAATGAAGGTTTGTACAACTCAGTTAATACTGCATAATTAAAATGGTATACATACTTTCAACACAATTATCAGAATGTGTACACATTTACAACAGAAAGCTCAGTTTGTGATTGCCAGTCACCTCTCACTGTGCCCACCACTCCCCTGGAAATGTGTCTAGGCCATCTCAGAATCATAACACCTGTGTCTGTAACATGTACATTACATTTCTCTGTAATAACATAGATGATTGTAAATTATACCATGACCCCCCCAAAACGTGCACGCTGATTGGCCAGCGTGCCCGTTGTAAATCGAGTTATACTAATGGAAAAGGTCCGTCGCCCGGACTTTTTCCATTAGTATAACTCGTTTAACATATTGTTAAATGGGTTTAACATAGCGAGACAGTTTTAAAATAAGCAACGGAGATCTCCTCCGCTTTTAAAGTTGTCTCGCCATGTTAAACCCATTTAACATAGCGAGACAGTGTTTTAAAAAGCAACGGAGAAAGCAAGATCTCCGTTGCTAGGCGCTATAGTTAAATGAGTTTAACATATGAGATTTTAAAATAAACGGAGATGTCCGCTGCTTATTTTAAAACTGTCTCACTATGTTAAACTCATTTAACATAGCGAGACACTAAAAAAGCAACGGAGATCTTGCTTTCTCCGCTTTTGCTCATGTTTGATGTACTGCGCAGGCCGCAGTACATCAGAACTGCCGCGATGCCAGACATCTGCGAAGGGCAGTAAACAGGTATTATTATGCCATTATTTAAGAAAAGTAACAGTTTCTTTTCTTAAATAATGTCATGAGTATATAATAACTCACTTCTGGTGGTAATGCTATTCCACGGTTGGCTTTGTTTGGTCCTCGGCCCTAGGGACCAAACCACGCCAACCGTGGGTAAATTTAGCATTACCCACACCCAGGCGTGGGTTATTGCTATAATAACAATTTTAACAATAGCTCTTGGAAGTTAATAACCTGTCTGAAAAGTGTAAATGCCTGCCAAAATGCCTATACCAACAGTGAACTATAAGAAGTGCATACAGATAAAAGTTTCATTTTCTAATGTATATATAAATTACTTTGTAACATGTTATATCTTGAATGTACTTGAAAAATACAAGCATACCTTAATAAAACTAGAAGCCTTCTCTGCAGATAAATCAAAACAAATAGCAATATTCTGTTTTATCTAAATACACATGTCTCCTCACCTTCAAGTTCCCTAGCTACACAGGTACCATTTTATATTGTAGAGTCAGGCCTTTGAGAAAAGTGAAAATGCAACTGACATGTGAACTCATGGAATTGCCGAATACAAAACTTTTGATTTCAAGTACCAGATATAAATATAGGGTAGGCTCTGCAACACTGATAGTTGCTAATGGTTTGCAGCCGTGAATGATTACCTTCCTTCCATTGTGTGTGTCACTCAGGATGCACGTACAAAATGTAGAAGTAATGTTATCAAGCTTTTAAAATGGAACTAAGCAGCACACATTTATCATTTATACTCAGTAGTAGACAAGCTCTCCTGCCTGTGCTGATAAATGTTTTTCACTGTCATAAAGTTAAATGAGAGTAATACAAAATGCACTATAGAATCCATGCCTGACATTATAGCAGAGATAATGAAAGAATGAACGCAAAACAAGGAGAAGACAGAGTTTCATTTGTGCAAAGATATTCATAAATGGTTGTGTGATCACTTATTACCCTGAATATCTAAGCCACACATGTATATGCCCTGTAATACTGGAGAGGAAATGTAAATTGCTTGGATGCACAATTTGCTTTAGTTTCATTTGTATGATAGTTCAAATCCATAGCTGTGTAAAATTATGTAACATATATTAAAATGTTTTTTTTTAATATTAATATTTGTGTGGCATGCAGTTTAGCGCACATATGGTGAAAATATCAGTATTGTATGATATGGACAGCATAAATTACAGCTGTGATTCAACTATGTGTGTAGCACACCTTTTAAGACTTTGAGGCACATGGGACATAAGACAGTTAGACAGTTAGACTATGGTTCAAGTCCCACATTATTTTTTTAAGCATAAATGAAATTAAGAATGAATTTTTTATAAAGAAAATGTATTTTGTGCATTGCTCACCTGTGCGCAAACACACCTTATGGCTGCAGACAAAAAAGCTACATTGTAACTTGTAAAAAAGATATATTCTTGACAGTAATGAGTGCAAAAAATACACCTACTCCCTAGCTTTCCCTGTGGCAACAGATGTAAGTTCTTCCTGAAAGGACTACAAGTATATGCATTTCTGGTATATTGTCACACATTACTCCTGCATCACACATGAGAATGCATAAACCAGGACCTTGTCAATGGACACATACATGGTTAATTGAATTGTAGCACCACTCACTGTTTAACGTATGTATATAATTAACATGCATGTCTGACAAACACTTCTTCTGTGGCAATGAGCATTCTGGACAGTAATGAGTATAAAAATACACCTGCTGCTCAGCTTTCCCTTTGGAAACAGGTGTAAGTTTGTGGGCACAATACAAGTGAGTCAGGGTTCTAATCCAGCTCACTCCAAATTTTATTAATGTTGTTCCACTTAATTTTATATAAAAATTAACAACATAAAGATAATTATCTGTAGCAATAACTATTTATAGCAGTTGATATCATATGAATTATATATGATACTGGGGGTATCCTGACAATTAGGTTTCTGTAATTAAAAGTTTCTTTTATGCCCTGGGATGGAATTCATAATTTACTGATAGCCATCTTCACAACTCACATAACACAAGTCCAGCTGAAAGACAGACTGTATTGTGTGGCCTGACTCAGAACTCAGAAATCTTTCCTGAAAGTAATACAAGTATATGCATTTCCAGTATATTGTCATACATTACTCCTGCATCACACATGAGAATATGTAAACCAGGACCTTGTCAGTTCACACATACATGGTTAACTGAATTGTAGCACCACTCACTGTGTGTATATAATTAACGTGCATGCCTGACAAATACTTCTTCTGTGGTAATGAGGAGAATACACCTTTGTGGAAGAATATGTATTCCTTTTACATAGGTTTGAATCCCACATTGCAGAAACTACTTTTATCAGTGTGTAATGCCCCACAAAATATGTGTCAAGTCATATAATTTATATCCCCTAATTCAAGTCTCAAAAGTCATTTCATTTAACAGGTATAGCAGCAGATAAGCCATAAATTAATGCCAGCTGTCACATTATCTTTCATATTTAATAAACTGCCTTCCTGTCAGTTTGACAACGTTGCTCTCTGCTTATAATGAAAATGCAATTGGCATGTTTGTGCAGGTTTGCACACTTGACCATAAAAAGCAATATCACAATTTGGTGGGAAAACACTTTAACTGTTGTTGAATCACCTGTGCAGACATGGCAGGAGCTGTCAAGGATGCTACCTAATTCAGGGCTCAAAGATGGGGTGTAGAGGAGTCAAGAATATTCATTGTCCTATATTAATTTAAAGAAAATTTGCATAAGAGCCATGTTCTTAACTTAGTCTTTATTATTTTTAAAATCATGTGTGCAATATATGTATATTGCAAGGATTAACACCAAACCCAAAGAATGTATACACAAATATCCAGAAAATAACATCCACAGAAGGCACTCCAGTCAATGAAATAGTTATCACTTTTGTCCAAAGATTTCATTAGAATAAAATGACAACATGTCAACCAACCTTATATACTGTTCTACATACTCAATTAATTAAACAATCAAACAATTACAATCTAAAAACTTTAGCAAGGCAACTTTTAAAGCAGCATTACACAATATAAAACATATACTTATAAAAAGCACTTAATACAAATGCTATTATTGATTCCAGGATTTTTATCTGCTTGTAGCCTAAGCTGCAAAAAAGTTTCTCTCCTCAGAAGCAATTTCTTATAATCCCTGCCCCTTACATCTCTTGGGACTGAGCCTAACATAAAAAAATTAAACTGTTTGAAATCTGCACATACAGTAGAATATTTTTAAAAAGCATTGTTGATTTCACAGTGTTTAATACTATACAGACGTTCCCTTATTCTCACTGTTAATTTTCTTGCAGACATACCTATATAAAAGGAATCACGTTTAAAATAACTGTTACTTATAATATGTTTATTAATGTGAGACGAAATACTGAAGAACTCTGCAAAATAAAAGAGCACATAATACAAAAAACACATTTATAAATGCTAGGATTTTTGTCAGTCTTAGCAGCCAAAGCTATAATATCTGTTTCTAAATATTGTTTTATAGACTTAGCCCTCTTAACTACAGACCTAGGTTCATTACCTACTATTTTAATTATATTCCAATCAGCCTTAAGAATATTCCAGTTCTGAATGAGAATAGATCTAATACTTGAATATTTCACAGTCACGTGCAGACAAAAACTAACAGAACTTTTGTCTGTCTTAATATTAGAAACAGTGGAACTAGTACCCCTGTTCTCATTAGGCATGCCAACAGACAATATACATAGAAACTTGTCATTCCTTTTCTTCTACAGTTTCATCTACAGCAGCCTTAAGAACATTATAACTATAACCTCTGCCCATAAAAATACAATTATTTTATAAACTGCATAAAAAAAAAATCTCCTGATTAGTAGACGGGTCTACTTCATGATGTCGAAAGCCAACAATATCGAAGCTGATATTGTCGGCACCACAACATCGAAAGCACAGAACATCGTGCAGATAAACGGAAATCTCCGTAGGGGGATTTTTCCATTTATCTCAATGTAGTGTGGTCTTGGAGTTGGAATATTTAAGTAGGGGATGTGGGGGGTGCAGGGGGGGGTTGCCCCCCTGCCTATGCTAGTTAGTTTTTATTTATTTATTTTTTTTAAACATTATTCAATGTTTTACTACATCGATCACTAGAGGTTGACCTTTAGTGATTCGATGTAGTAAGATTTCGATAACACGATATAGACGCTAGTAGACAGCCTTGAGGCCCTGATCATCTGCCCCGGGTATATTTTTTCTCCATGTATGGAAAAGTGTAAATAGTTGTTAACAAAACATTCCTTCCTATAAATATTACTAGAAAAAGTCTTATTACTTTTGCTCCATTGTGTGGCAACATCCAAAAAATGTACATCAGCACCTAAACAGGCTGTGTTAAAGTCTAAAAACTCAGTAGTATCATTAATATTTGAAACAAAGGCAATAATAATATCTAATTTAGCATCAGTAATAAAAAATAAATCATCCGCAAATCTATAACATTTAATTACATGTGTTTTTAAAGAAGGGTATATTATACAAATATTCTACCACCACTCCATGATGATATTGGGGAAGGAGGGGGCCACTGTTGCCCCCATTGCAACCGCTCTTTTCTGATGATAAATCTGACCATTAAACATGAAGAAATTATTATCGAGCATAACTTGCATAAGTTCATAAATTGTACTTGTCATATCACTACCACAGGAACTAAATTTCAAAAGATACAGTCTCAAAAATCAACACCTTCTAACCATGGTATACTAGTATATAAAGACTTCACGTCACAGGTGAACATATTAATATTCACTTTGTCAATTTTTAACCCGTGCAAACCATCCAAAAATACCATGAGTCTCTTGAATAACTACTTAATTTCTGGACAAGAGAATTAAAAAAAATAATCTAAGAAGACAGAGGTGTGTTCAGTGACACTGTCTTTAACAGACACAATAGGCCTAAAAGGTAAAGGGTATGTCCAATTGTGAAATTTTTGGGATGTTTAACAAATAAGAATTGAAATATTTAATCAGTAATAGAGCAATTGATAAGTAAATCCAACAATATATTATTTATGTACTAATATCTTTCTTTAACAAAAAAGTAACCTTCTCATATTATTGAACATTACTTAACATTTTTTCATTCTCAGTAACATAATCAGACTGATACATTACAACAAGGCCACTACCCTTGTCACCTTTCATAAAGCACAGATCAAAAATTTTAGACAATTCAAACAAGGCCTTTTTCTCCTGGCAGTTTAAATTGTAGTATTTATTCACAGACTGACTTTGAAACCTGCATAAAATATCCTTCTCACATAAATCATAAAATAACCCCACCAAAGCTGGTAATGGGGAATTAAATGTGCTCTTCTTTTTAAAAGGACAAATAATATAATCAACAGAGCCATGAAACAAACAAGACAAACTTAATTTCCTGCAATATAACTTCAAGTCTACTAAGGTTTGACTTAAATTTGCTCTGCATGAAAGTGCAGAAGACAAACCTTTAAGAACTGTAATTTGTTCAGTATTAAACTGCTCATGAGTAAAATTATAAATATTATCAGCTAACATACTACAATGTCCAGAAAGTAAAACAGAAATTGCAGAAACAGTTGTTTTCAATGGCTCCTGTTCCAAGGTCTCTTTCTGCCTCTGTTGGCATGCCACCCCCCCAATCTTTGAGGTCATCCAATTGAGTGACTGAATATCTGACAAACTCTGAAGATTGGCTGACCTGCCTGCCAGTCTTTCTGATCACTGGGCCCTTCTTGAGAAAAAGAAGGAAACACACTGGTTTGTTCCAAAGGGGAATGCGCCATACTGCCAGAGTTCTCATTAGAAGAAGAACAAGAATTAAAACTAGAGAAATTAGAAGAAACATTGGCTGAATGATTTATTGCAGCTGCTGGATATGCCACACCATCCTTATAAGCCACCAAATCTCTTCTAAATTTCATCTTCTTTATTTCTATTATATTGGCTGCCCCCCTCTGTAGAGAAGACATAATGTAATCAACCTTAGCACGAATAAATGACTGCTAAGTGCTGATAAACAGAAAAATCAAGGGCTTTAATTTCATCATTTAAAGCCTATAATAGCCCTTCATTATGTCTAATCAGTAACTTAAGCAACTTGATACCAGTGTCATTGAAAAATTCTGTTAGTTCCTTAAAAATGAATCTTCACCAGTCAGCCCATTGGGGTATTTATATACTCTCAAACCTTTTGGCACAAAGTTCAAATCAATGCATTGCTCAAAACACAAGTCCTCAAAGGACAAATTCTGAAACTTGTTAAGCTTTTTATCAAATACCTTTAACTATTCAGAAATGTTGGGCTAATAAGAAACATAATCTGCATGGCTGTTATAAATATTTCCAACAGTACAAAAAGGATTAGTAGAAAAATTCAAGTATTTTACAAAACCAGTACCTGTTAAAGTAGCAAGAGTATTAGTTATATTTCTTTCACCCAAGTCTCCTTCTCGAGCAGCCAAAGAGGGGGACAAACTAGAAGAAACAGCAGCAAAAGTTCGTGTTATAGACTGAACAGTATTTTGAGAAAACTGACTATTAAACATAGCTATAGAAGACTGAAAGGTATCTAGTACAGTTTTATACCTCCTGTAATGGAACACAACTCAGCAGGTAAGGAATGAACAGAAAGGTTGTCCAAAACTTCATCTCGCTCACTGCAGGCCACCTTCAGGTAACACAACAAGGAAAAACACCAAACCCAAAGGATGCATAAACAAATATCCACAAAATAACATCCACAGAAGGCACTCCAGTCAAGGCTATTACTGCCTTTGTTTAAAATATTAATGATATTACTGAGTTTTCAGACTTTAACATAGGCTGTTTAGGCACTAATGTACATTTGTTTGGATGTTGCCATATTTATAGTAATATTTATATTAAGAAATGTTTTGTTAAAAAATATTTGCACTTTTCTACTGCGCACCCACTACACATAAAGAAAAATATACCTGGGGGGCAGATGATCAGGGCCTCAAGGTTGATTACTAATCATAAGATTTTTTGCATGGAATTCAAGAAATAATTATATTTTTCATGGACAGAGGTTATAGTTATAATGTTCTTAAGGCTGCTGTGGATGAAATTGTAGAAAAAAGGAATGACAAGTTTCCACCTATATTGTCTGTTGGCATGCCTAATGAGAACAGAGGTACTAGTTCCACTGTTTCTAATATTAAGACAGACAAAGGTTATATTAATCGTTTTTGTCTGTGCATGACTGTGGATGATTCAACTATTAGATCTATTCTTATTCAGAAGTGGAATATTCTTAAGGCTGATTGGAATATTATTAACATAGTAGGTAAAGAACCTATATTTGTAGTTAAGAAGGCTAAGTCTATAAAACAATATTTAGAAACAGACAAGATTATAGCCTTGACTGCTAAGACTGGCAAAATCCTGGCATGTTTAAATGTTTTTTTTTTTTTTTTTTTTTTGTAGTATGTGCTCTTTAATTTTGCAAGGTTCTTCAGTATTTTTGTCTCACATTAATAAGCATATTATTTTAAACCTGATTCCTCTGGTATTATTTATATTGCAATCTGCTCTAGCTGCCAGTCTTTTTATATAGGTACATCTACAAGAAAATTAACAGTGAGAATAAGGGAACATCGTATACTATAAACACTGTGAAATCAGCAATGCTCTTTATAAACATTCTACTGTACGTGCAGATTTCAAACAGTTTAATTTTTTTTTATGTTAGGCTCAGGCCCTAGGGATGTAAAGGGCAGTGATTATAAGAAATTGCTTTTGAGGAGAGAAACTTTTTGATAGCTTAGGCTAGAAGCAGATAAGCATACTGTAATCAATAATAGCATTTGTATTAAGTGATTTTTATAAGCATATTGTTATATTGTGCAACTTTACTTTAAAAGTTGCCTTGCTGAAGCTTTTCGATTTTAATTGTTTGATTGTTCAATTAATTGAGTATGTAGAACGGTATATAAGATTGGTTGACATTTTGTCATTTTATTCTGATGAAGTCATTAAAAAATAAAATAAAAATAAATATTTCCTTGACTGGAGTGCCTTTTGTCGATGTTACATTGCAAGGATTATTTGGAACAATTCTCAGTCCAATTTTGGAT
This sequence comes from Protopterus annectens, assembly GCF_019279795.1. Taxonomy (NCBI): domain Eukaryota; kingdom Metazoa; phylum Chordata; order Ceratodontiformes; family Protopteridae; genus Protopterus; species Protopterus annectens. Next base: position 1,585,893,505 of record NC_056725.1, read on the forward strand.
TTTTAAAAAATACAGTTAAAGTAAAAGCAAAAATATATTTTTATTGTACTAAATTATTGTATGTGGCATGTAATGGTTCTAATTATCTTTTCTCTTTTCTTCTTTTACCCAACCCCTTATCTTTCTTTTCTTATTTTTATATGTGTGATCACACCATCCTGATGTCATAATTTTCTGACAACCAAAAGAATGATTTCCAGCACAGGGAGGTAGGCCATCTACTGTGGCTCAGCCTGCACCCCTCCATCGGCTTCTGCACTAACACCCAGCATATCTTGGATGCAACCTGACAGTACTGTCTCCACAACCCCTGCACTACCTGAACCCACAACATCAGGTAGCATTGCAGCTGGTGCAGTGGTACCCACTGGGAGCCACCAGGAGCTGCCAGGCATTGGCTCAGCAATTTGGAGAAGTTGCTGATAGTTCTGAGGGTCTCTATCACCAATCATGGTGTTACCCAATCTTGTGTGCACCTGCTTTCTCACCTACGCTTCTTATCTGATCCTGACAACCCTCCATCGGCTTCTGCACTAACACCCAGCATATCTTGGATGCAACCTGACAGTACTGTCTCCACAACCCCTGCACTACCTGAACCCACAACATCAGGTAGCATTGCCCTGGCAGCTGGTGCAGTGGTACCCACTGGGAGTATTAGTAGAGGTGGAGATTTCATCACCCACCAGGAGCTGCCAGGCATGGTGCATGAGGTCTTAGAAAGTAGCACTGGTGCATGGCTCAGCAATTTGGAGAAGTTGCTTTTGGGAATGCAGAGAAAACCAAAACATCAAGCACTCCAACAGGAAACAGAGGAAGGGGGCAGTGATGATAGTTCTGAGGGTGAGGACTAGATTATCACTGACCCCATGCTTGATGGGCATGTGACTCTAATGTTCCCTCTCTATCACCAATCATGGTGTTACCCAATCTTTTGTATCCTTCACCATCCCTGTGCCTGTATTTCTTGTCCTGTTTGTGTGCACCTGCTTTCTCACCTACGCTTCTTATCTGATCCTGACATTCCTACGTGCCTTCCTTCCTCAACATTAATCTATTCATTTTGTTTTGAAACAAAATCAAAAAATGGGCACTTGTCCCACAAAAAAAAAAAAAAAAATGTCCCATACATAGCTCTTCATTTTGCACAAGTGTCTTCTTGACACACTTGATTTGGTCCAATTGGCTGTACAACATGATTGTGTTGTTGCCCATCTGTGTTATGATGACAGTCCAAATTCATCCAATTTTGTATACATGTTCATTTTCCACTGTTGAGGAGTAGTTAGTTATGGTTCTTTCCTAATTCCCTCATGCACATTCCTATATTGTTTCCCCTTTGCTCTTCCCCCTGCTTGCCCTCCATTTCACCACTTTCCCATCTACCCAATTTTCATACCTTTAATCTGGGTAAAAAATAGAACCACTCCTCACACACATGGAAGAAATGCACCCTAATAAAGCCTTCACATTTTGTCTTCTGTCTTTCAACAGAGTTTGGCATTTCACTCTATTGCTGAGTGACGGTGAATGGCTCTTCATATCTTATGGTACTGGCCACACTACTGGGTTACCTCTGCTCAATGCTGCTTAAACTCACTATGCCAAAGCAACACAGTGTTAAAGCAGAGTAAAGTCAGTTCTTTAAAACATTTACTGAAGTAGTTATTTAGATAGCTGAATGTGTAAAAAAGCAAATCCATATGGGTATAGTTGACATAAATCACCTGACAGCTGTTTATTTTTATAGAGTAGAAACAACAAAACCCAGTGGCAGAAGACAACAATAATATTCCAAACGGCTTTAATAAAATCCAGAAATGTTTAATGTAAGCGCTTTCGTAATGTTACACATTACTTCATCAGACAATCATAACAGCCCCAACAATGCCTTATATATTAAATAATTACTAAAATATGCCAATCCTAACTCAGTAAATTCCCTACAAAACATTCAATTAATTACAACTCAATTAAAAAACAGTAATTTCAAAACGCTACTAGCAGCTAACATTCCTATAGCAACCAACACCATTCAATAAAGTGTGGGACATAATTTAAAGAAACATACATTAATTTAAAAACATACTGAATCCTTTCATATTATTTCCTTAGTTTGTTAGCCTTTAAAACAGGTTTAAGAGGGACACAATCATTCAGACCAGACCCCTGATGTGCCCCCAATCCCAGGATACCCTGAAGCTCGACATTTTCAGTGTCATTCACTATGTCACCCAGTCTCTTGTTCTCCATCTGCACATGTAACACCTGAAATAAATAAAGTGTGTGACTCCCCTTCTGTTAAAGCATGCTTTGCTATGGCACTATAATTATGCCCCCTCTTATAACAATATAAGTGATCCCTAATTCTTTCCCTAAGACGTCTGTTGGTCTTACCTATATAAAACTTAAAACAGCAGACACAGTGTGCAACATATACAATATTCTGTGAATTACAGTTAGCTCCCACCTTTAGATGCCATAAATGCCCACTATCGGGATGTCTACAGAACCTAGATTCATCAATATATTCACAGTAGAAGCATGCTCCACACTTTCGTGTCCCAACTTCCAAGGGACACCTGCTATTAAAAATCTGAGGTAGCAAAGTTGCTGTTTAAGGTTTATCCTATTCTTAAAACTAAACCTAGGTTTATTTCCTACTAGTTCACTCGTCCTATCATCCACAGTCAGGATGTGCCAATTCCTACTAATTATGTTCTTAATTTCACCCACATCCTTGTGTAGGTTAACACCACAGGGACTGTTTCATCAATAGAATGAACTCTTTTTCTAATTCTATTAAGGTCTGAAAAATAAGTAGTACCACAACCTCTCCTTTCATTCTTCAGTTTTCCATATGCTTTTTCTATATCTTGTCGCTTATAGCCCCGCTCAACAAAAGCTTCCTCCATAAAGTTTAACTCTTTCACAAAGTCAGCATTCTCACACGATAATCTGAAGGCTCTCAAAGCCTGACCCTCCACTATATGATTAAATATATGCGGGGGGTGCATACTTGTTCTAAACAAGAAAGAAGGACAATAACACTCTTTACTGTGCAACTTTGTGGAGATACTTCCTCCACCTTTCATGACTGTCACATCCAAAAAATCAATAGAAGATGAGGACTTATTCAGAGTAAACTTTAAAAAATGATTGCTAGTATTTAAGACATTAACAAAATCAATTAACTCAGCTTCATTCCCTCTCCATCCAATAAAAAGGTTGTCAACAAAACATCAGTAAAACTGAACCGGAGAGTTACCCCCTTCATGTATCCATTGTTGTTTCCATTGCATTATCACAAGATTCACATAGGAATTAGCACAACTTGTGCCCATTGCTACACCTGCTACTTGCCAATAGCATACACCATTAAACAAGAAAACATTATACTCAAGTACTGTTTCTAGAAGCATACAAATAAAATCTATTCTTGCATCCTATGCTTACCCTCTTTCACCAGACAGGCTTTTGCCATGGCAATTCCCTCCTGATTCAGGATACATGTAAACAAAGATGTCACATCTAGGGTTACAAAAATGTCAAACACCTCCCCCTGTGGACCCATGGTTGTTTTGTACAAATCTTTCAGAAAATGTTCCGTATCTTTCAATTCTACAGGGTTATGATCCAAAATCATTTTTAATTGCTTCTCTAAATAGATGGAGATAGGCTCCGTGAGCCATCTAGCCCCTGCTACAATAGGTCTAAACTTGGGCTTAGTCAGATGTTTATGTATCTTGGGGAGCCCGTGCATCTGGGGAACAAGAGGTTTATCTACTTTAAAATATTCAAACAATTCATGACATAAAATGCCTAAGCAATGACATTCAAAGAAAGTGTTAATAATATGTTGCTGCATTGTATATACAATATTCAATGATACAGTTTTATAAACATTCCTATCAGACAACATATTCTCCATTTCAGTTCAATAGTCCTCATAGTCCATAATCACCACTGGTCCACCCTTATCAGAGGGGTAGATTACTATACACTTATTCCTTCGTAAATTACTAAGAGCTGCCCGCTCATCTGCAGTAAAATGATTGCATCTCACATTCCCTCTACAGTCAAAATTGTCATATATTTCCTTCTCACATGCTTGAACAAAAATGTCTACATTAGGTGGAAAAACAGGCACAAAACAACTGGGTTTTGTATAGATATTATGTACAGAATTATCATTGAATATTTGCTTCAATGAAACATTATGAGCAAACAAACGTAACTGTGTTAACAGTTCACCCATATCAATATCACCAGAAGGTATAAATGCCAGACCTTTTGAAAGTAAAAATGCTTCCATATCAGTTAAGCAATACTTGAAATATTCCATACTAGCCCTGCCCTTCGGTACCCCACATTTTCTTGAGTGTCCTCACTTGGAATGATGTCGGAGATTCCTTCCTTTTCTAGCCACCTTGCTGCATTCCTCAATTGAAGGACTTCTTCCTGTGATTCCGAAATGGCAAGGGAAAAGTTGAAAAATCTGCTCCCTCATAGTAGGTATGATTTTCCATCTCACGACCGTTGCATTGTCGGAACCTGGGAGGCGGTCCCCACTTCAATTGCAAGAGGTGGCTCCACCAATGGAGTAGAGTATACCAATGGAGGATGTGCCGGTGACGTCACCTGCAGAGATTGCAAAGATTCCATGCAAGAAGCCTTCCCTTGCATGCCATTAGTCAATTCCCATGTACCCTCCTGCTGATTCATGCTCTCACTCACAGTGTGGCACTGATTGGTTCTATCCTCATTAGGACTCATGCGATTTTTTGGCCAGGTAAAAACATGCTGATTGGAAGAATCATGCAAAATCCCTGGCCAATTTCCTTCTCTTTTGCTGCAACAATCTGTTCTCATAACATGACACTTTTTCTATAAGTTCATTAAAATAAACATCCACTCGCTCATCTCCAGCAATGCTCGCATACTCACAATGCTGTTCGACAACTTTATCACTCAGCTCTTTCTCTATAGGCTTGAAAAAGTTTATAAGCAGTCTCAAATAAGCATTGCTAGTCTCTATATTGATCTTCTGCCACTCTGCTAGCAAAGAGGGATACGTATTCCCATAGGTAGGCATGTTTAGGACCCTAAGTCCTCTCGGTACAACTGCCTTACTGAGACATGCTTCCAAGTGAAACCTTTGGCACTGCAGGCTCTTAAACCTGAAGATATCATTCTCCAAGTTTCTTTTCAACTCACGTCTTCTAATGTCCACATTTTAATTACGCATTGAGCCATCATTGTATTCAGCACGTAAATCATTATCTAGCAACGGATTCTGTTGTACTGCCATAAAATCTTTCAGTCTCGTACATGAAGACATACCTGTAGATAAGTTCTTTTCTACAATCACAGCAACATTAGTGCCTTCCGCCATACTCACAGTTCCAACAAACTTGAAAAATAAAAACCCAGTGGAACAGAGAGCAAGTCCAATAAACCAGAAACAGCAAAACCCAGTGGCAGAAGACAACAATAATATTCCAAACGGCTTCAGTAAAATCCAGAAATGTTTAATGTAAGCGCTTTCATAATGTTACACATTACTTCATCAGACAATCATAACAGCCCCAACAATACCTTATATATTAAATAATTACTAAAATCTGCCAATCCTAACTCAATAAATTCCTTCCAAAATGTTCAATTAATTACAAATCAATTAAAAAACAGTAATTTCAAAATTACTAGCAGCTAACATTCCTATAGCAACCAACACCATTCAATAAACTGTGGGACATAATTTAAAGTAACATACATTAATTTAAAAACATACTGAACCCTTTCATATTATTTCCTTAGTTTCCTAGCCTTTAAAACAGGTTTAAGAGGGGCACAATTGTTCAAGCCAGACACCTGATGTGCCTCCAGTCTCAGGATCCACTGAAGCTCGACATTTTCAGTGTCATTCACTATGTCAGCCAATCTCTTGTTCTCCATTTGCACATGTAACAACTGAAATAAAAAAATGTGTGGCTCCCCTTCTGTTAAAGTATGCTTTGCTGTTTGTCTTTTCGGCTTTTCCCGGTTAGGGGTCACCACAGTGGAACTCCGGCCCGTTAATGATTGGCAGTCGATTTTTATGGTACCGAGTTGCCAGCCTGATGCCCAACCTTCAACGAAGGCACACCCATTCATGCATGTCTTTCGGAGGCCACTCGACAGTGGGGAGGACATGCAGACTCCACACAGAAGGCACTCCCTGCACACTAGCTGAGAATCGAACAGGAGAACCTCTTGCTGTGAGGCAACAATGAAACCACTGTACCACCGCAGCTACTAAAGTATGCTTTGCTATGGCACTATAATCATGCCCCCCTCTTATAACAATACAAATGATCCCTAATTCTTTCCCTAAGACGTCTGTTGGTCTTACCAATATAAAACTGGTTAAAAATAGAACCACTCCTCACACATATGGAAGAAATGCAGCCTAATAAACCTTCACATTTTGTCCTCTGTGTTTGCACAGAGTTTGTCATTTCACTCCATTGCTGGGCAACGGTGAATGGCTCTTCATATCTTATGGTGCTGGCCACACTACTGGGTTACCTCTCCTCAATGCTGCTTAAGCTCACTATGCCAAAGCAACACAGTGTTAAAGCAGAGTAAAGGCAGTTCTTTGAAACATTTACTGAAGTAGTTATTTAGATAGCTGAATGTGTAAAAAAAGCAAATCCATATGGGTATAGTTGACATAAATCACCTGACTGCTGTTTATTTTTATAGAGTACTTCACTGTAGTCATTGCTTCTCACAGCTGCAGGAGTTATCACATTTACTTATGTAATGCCATCCTGACACCATGTGTAAAAAACTTAAATTGAACTGGATTCGAACCCTATGTAATCTGTGCTCTAAACATGACTTCTCTGCTCTTACACCTGCTGCCACAGGGAAAGCTAGGCAGCAGGTGTCTATACTATGAACATCAACGTTTCTGTCTGCTATTTCTCCCATAGTGAATATGCATAACTACTTTTCAAGTTCAAGTTGTATTCATTAAATATAAATCCCTCATATGCAAACACTTTGCCATCATTCGCATAAATCAGTTGCTTGGCAGTGAGCTATGTAAAGAGGTGTTTGGTATGTATTACTATGTTTCCATTCAACCATCCTCAACCCCTTTTCTCACTTTTGCAGATGGGGTTGGGGTGTCACTTCAATAGTGGCAATCATCTAGAGCCAAGGTGTACACTGCTGGGTAGCTAGCCCTGTCATGATAGTTCATCCATACCACACACTCACATTCACACTTAGAGCCAATTTAGTGTGTCCAATCCACCTGCTTCATGTACCCGGAGGAAACCCACACAAATACAGTGAGGACATGCAGACTCTGCACAGAAGGCACCCCAGCTGAGAATCAAACTGGGGAACCTCTTTCTGTGAGGTGGCAATGCTAGCCACTGGACCAGTTATTCTTCACCCCCTCAAAATCCATGTAGAAACACAATCAAAGGGAAGGGACTTGTAAGTGACTGAACACATATTTACTCAGGCTAATGTGTGCCCTACACCCATGCCCTTGAAAATAGGTATATCAGTAATAGATCATATGTCAGCTACACTCCCAAAATAAACAGCACAACTGCATTGGTACATTAAAAATTTATACTCACAATAGACTTTGAGATTGTTCTATGCATGTCATAATGTGGACATCAATTCATCGCAGTATGAATACACGTACATCAACACTTGCCTCCTTGCTGACCACAAAATATGTGTGTGTGTGTGTGTGTGTGTGTGTGTGTGTGTGTGTGTGTGTGTGTGTGTGTGTGTGTGAGAGAGAGAGAGAGACTGAAAGTGTGTAATGTACACAACATATTGAGGAACAAGGGCATGCATATCTCAGTTCTACAAAATGCATTCCTGACAGATTATTGCATATAGCTTAGGAAGCTGTCTTTTAAAGTATATCTGCACATTGGAACCAAAACAGAAAATCCAAAGTCCAGACTTTGCTCAACACTCTCAAAACAATATGACAAGGAAAAAAAATCAGACTTCACTGATGGCACAAATATTAACTAATGCATTCTGGAGATGGGAAAAATAGCTAGGTAGGGGTTCAATTAACACAACAGCCAAATTCTGTGTTTGTCTGCATGTGTAAGTATGTGTATGTGCATAGTCAAAACAGCATGAGTCTATATCCTACTGTCAGCAACCAAGTCTCATGGAGAACAAAAATGTTTACAGTTGTACATACCTACACAGCCATTTCATACAGGCCTCCCAACATCTTCTTACAAATATACACAAATTATGTTATCTGCTATAGAGTATCCTGCAAGAGTGCAAACGTCAGACTTGTGCCATGGAACTTGCATTAAGTACTGTGTTCTCTAGGTTGTGTAACTACTTAGGTAGGGCTTCTAATCTCACTACAGTCAATATTTGTGTGTGTAAGTGTGCATAGCCAGAAGAGCATGAGTCTGTATGCTACTGTCAGCAATCAAGTCTGATGGAGAACAAAAAGGTTTACAGTTATACATGCCTACATATAAATATTCTTTGTGATGCATAATCATTAGGAGTTATTTATTTATTTATTGCATTTGTTTACCGGGAAGGTCCACTGGGCCTAGGTGAGCCCATTTTCAGTGGAGGCCTGTGGAGAAAAGCTCCACATGGCATTAAACATGTTGAAGATTACAATAAAGATGGAAAGCTAGTTACAGTTACATAGATAGCTAGAAGGCAAATACATAAACATACAGACATATAGTTTCAGTTACACAGATAGCTAGAAGGCAGTGCAGTAAACAATCCTAGGCATTGATTTAACTGTGATATTAGAACATGCAGAGTACCTACATATTGACCAGTTGAGTGGATAGAAGAGGGATGAAGTGGGAGTGGCACAGTAGGGGAAGAAAGTGAGAGGGTTATTTTTGGCATGAGCATAACCAGCAGGATGTTGTCTAAGAGATTTTTTAAAGAGTGGAGGGTAGGTGATGGAGGTTATTGTGGTTGGGAGGGTATTCCAATGTTTGGAAACAATGAAGGAATAGAGCATATCACCATCTGGGAGGTGGGGTTTGTCTAATTTAAGCATAGTTTTATTTTCTGAGGTCAATTTGGTTGGTACAATGATAGTAAGGAGGAGAGAGAGGGACATGCTGTGGGTTTATATATCATTTTATGTGCAGTAGTTAAGTGTAGGTAGTTGAGACAGAGTGGTAGCTCTAGCCAGTTTAGTTGTTGCAGCGAGGAACAGTGGTGCGATGAGGATCTAGCATTGGTTGCAAATCTGGCGACCTTAATGTAACATGAGTTGAGCTTTGTTTTAAGTGATGAGTGGATGTTTGTGAGTATGGGGGCACCATACAGAAGGAATGGAAGTAGATAGGCTGAGGCTAGTCTTTTTAGCAGTGTTATTGAGGTAATAGCTATGTCTATAAAGGGTGCCCAGTTTCTGATGTGTTTTTGTTGATGTTATTGAGTATGTGGAGATCAAATGTTAGGGTTTCGTCAATAATGACCCCTAGTAGTTTAGTACTAGAGACTACTTCAATGGTGGTATTATTTTGGGAGTTGATAGAGAATTCAGTTCTGTTTAGAGAGGTTGTTTTTTTGTTGACATTGAACACTTCCCTTCAAGGTGTTCTACAAGATGCATGTGTTATACATCTTTCTGTGTTGCATCCAGTAATTATACAGCTGACTGAGAACATTGATGGCATGGGTTACATTCCTGAAGGTGTGGATTGTGGCTTATGTGTCATGCAGACCTCTGAACTGGCCAGGATTATCCTAAGTTAAACTACAGGAGTAACACTGTCCCTCTTAACACCCCTTATACATTAATGATAAATAATAACAATTGTACTAGTGTGTTCCTGCAGAACATATAAAATAATGTACAAGCAAATATTTCATGTCAATGTCACAGATTAATGGTGATATTATTTTAAAATTGTTCATGACTGTGCCTGCTTCTTTCTAATGTTGTCCATTTATCCATGAACCTGTTGCTATGTGTCCCTGATTGGTAAGAGCTATGCTGACATTTCATAGGTTTATAGGTTCATAGGTTCATAGGTTCATACTAGGCTATCTGCCCTAGGGCATTTATAAGCCTAGCCAGAGTGTGTTTGGCTTTCACCACCCATTTTAAATTAATTTTGCTATGCCCTTTTTTGAGGTTAGTATACTGTGCCTCTGTCTAACAGTGGCACAGAAGTGATACCCAGGGTAAACCTATGATCTCCCATCCACTCATCAAGATTCCTCTTGAAGAGAGTCAATGAGGGACTCTGCCTAACATGGACTGGGATTTTATTCCAGAGTGAAGGGAGCCTCTGGGTTATGAATCTGTCCCTCCAGCATGTCCTATTTATTTCAGTGCTGAGGTTCAAGTCTCTCGAGCACGTAGCTCGATGGGATTTTGATTTTCTGAGGTGCAGCATGTCCATTAATTCCGGGTTGGACATGGCTGCTTTATATGTTAGGCACAGATCGCCTCTGAGCAGGCGGTATGCCACTGAGTAAAGCTGGAGTTTTTTTAACCAGGCAGCATATGGCATCTGTTTGAGCCCTTTGATACTCTTGGTGAGGTACTTTTGGGGTCTTTCCAGTTGCTGCAGGTGTCTGGTAAGGTACATCCCAAAAGGGCCATTGTACTCAATTATGGGCCTGATGAAGGATGAGTAAATAGGCACAATGACCTTCCCTGATCTAGATGTGAATCCCTTCATAATTAGGTGGGCTATATAAAATGGTTTTCTAACCATTTTGGCCACGTGCTTGTAAAATGAGAGATTGCTATCAACTTGGGTCCCCAGGTCCCTAATTACTTCTTCTGTACTTAATGGATTACCACCTATGTGGTAATTTGTGGGCACTTTGTTTTTGCCAAAGGGGATGACTATCCACTTTTTGGCATTTAGCTTGAGGCCATGGCTCTGGCACCAGTTGTCTGTTTCTTTGAGGCCCTTTTGGAGGATGCTTGTGTCGGCTGGAGAGTCGATTATGGTGCCCAGTTTGCAGTCATCTGTGAACTTGGTCAGCCACAGTCCTTCCATGTTGGTCTGTACCTCCGAGAAATATATACCAAACAAGAGAGGTCCCAGGACTGAGCCTTGTGGGATGCCACTTGTAACTGGTTTGGAGTCTGACATGGCTCCAGCAATTCTAACCATGTGGGTTCTGTCCTTGAGCCAGTTTGCAACCCATCTAGTGACATAGGGGTTTATATTTAAGCTGGTAAGCTTATCTATAATGTCCAAGTGGGGTATTGTATCGAAGGCTTTTGCAAGGTCCAGGTAGGCTGTGTGGACCACCTTCCCCTCGTCAATGGCCTTGGTGACTGTTTCAAAGAAATCGACCAGGTTTAAGAGGCAGGATCTGCCCTTAACAAAGCCAAACTGGGTAAGATCCAGTGTCTGTAGGTCCCCAATATCTTTATTTATGAGGTCCATGATGATCCTTTCCATAGCTTTGCAGACCAAGCTAGTCAGGCTTATGGGGTGATAGTTTCCAGGATCCATTGAGGCACCACCTTTGTGGAGAGGGACCACTGTTGCTGTACGCCACTCTTTGGGTACATATCCTGTAGTAAGGCTGAGATTGAACAGTAGTTTTATGTTTGGGTTTAGCTCTTCTTGGAGTTCATGTAGGACGCAGCCTGGGACACCATCTGGTCCCATTGATGCTGTGTTTTTTGAATGCAACAAATGTAGTAGTAACACATTTCAGTCATAGTCAAGCAACTCATGTTGCACACCTTCACAATACCACTATTGTATATATCATCCTTGCTAAATGTCCTCTACAGTGACCATTTCAGGAAGTTTTTGTCAGAACCAGTCATCTCCATTGTTATGTAACCTTGTGTGACAGTCACATAGTATACTATAATGTGTGATGATATAAATATACTCATGCAAGAGGTGTAAACAGCATTATGTACTGTGTTAAGTACACATGTGATTAATGTTATACTACTGATTTTTTGGAGTGTGCATGCATTGACATGCCCTTGTCTGGTGTACATTATTGTGTTTCACATGTCTTTTTCCTCTTTCTTCATTCCTAACATTCATGTCTGTAGCCCTTTTCATTACACACTGTTCCCCAGACTAATGTATTTATACTTCATTCTATGTACCTTGATAATCACTACAAATCATTTATTTCAAAACATGTTGTAGTGTACACTGCAGTGAGTACTCTTCTATAATGTGTTACTACTGCATTTGTTGCATCCATTTTAGCCCTGGTGATCATTTTGGCTGTCTGCGCAATTCTGCAGAGCAAGATTGCCTGTAGGTAAACTTATTTGCATGTTCTATATGCTTTCTTGCTGCTTTACATGGTTTCCTGGTCAGCAGCATCATTGCTGGCCATGAAAGTTGCTTGTACTTGTGATGTGCGGCATACATATGCAATTAGCAACACTGCTCATTGCACAAATACGTGAATTCCATGTAGGCTTACCACGATGTCTACATAGCTACATGAAGTTTATTGAATCCCCGGGAATGTTTTGTGAGGTAAAATATTATATTAAGTTGAAATTTAGGTGCCTAAATGGACAGTATGTTTATGGTTTTCTCCCAGAAATCAAGGACACTTTTCACTGGTTTTGATGTGGTACAGATCAGTCTTCCCCAGTCTTGTGGAACTCCTTTCAAAGTAATGAATCTATTGCAATATCTAAGGTTGTGACTGCCCAACAAATGTTACATTAGTCCTTTGTTTAGTATTTTCTTACACAGTTTACCAATGAGGTCATGCTCAAAACCTATGTACAGGACAGCTTTGTAGAACTGCATGCATTCTTTTAAGGATGACACATGCCACTGATTATCCTCTTCTTACCTACTGCAATGAAAGGATCCATGGGCTAGAGAACCTCCTTTAGCACCATCCTTATTGGTGGTGGGGTACTCAGCATTGCTATCTGAAACTTTGGATGCCCTTCTGAGATGAAAGGGTTTAATTAAATTTCCATATATTATTATTATTATTATTATTATTATTACTGTAATTATTATTAGCATTGTGTACATTAATTGGTATATTGGCAAGTGAGCTGGTCCTCAGACTCTTAAAGTCATGACATGGGCCAAGAGGTATGCAACATGTATTCAAACAAGAATTATAAACAAAACACAGATTTTGCTTATTTAGAGAGAATTAAACTGAGTGTACGAGTCTAGCTCTTAAAACTACAAGACAATTGCATAATTTGCTTTAACGAGAGAACCAGAAATATGGCTGCATAGTCTTGAAGCACAAATAACAGTGATTTACAGAGAAATAATTGACTGTATAATGAATGCCATATGGTGTAGTTAAATAATTAAGACAATAAAGATTGTAACTGAATTGCATGAGTCATTCTTCACAATAACTCATTCATCATGAATTTCTAATACTGAAATGCACTACGTAGTTGATTATTAGTGCAGTAATTTGCTTTGAAATTATTTATTGTTTGGAAGGCCACTGCCAGTTCAAGTAATGCAACTTGCACATAAGTTCTGTTTCTGCTTGAAATTCTATCTGAAAATACATGAAATGAAGAATGACTAACCTCTGAGTTCTGCAGCATTAACCTCTCTCTCTTTCTCTTTCTGCTCCACTGTCTGAGGCATTGATTAGCAAAATTATGTCTTTATAAATCCCAGCATGGTATAATAGAATTTTCTGATGATTCAGTAATGTTGTGTATACATGATGCTGAAGCTATTGGATCAGTTATGTTTGTGCGATGAGCAGTACTGCTTAACAAATATGCTAGAAACCAAGGCACTCAGCATGATAAGCAGCCTCACCTCAAAGGCACAGGAACATGACCATGTTGCGATAAGGAAGTGCTTAACCTATGTGTATGCACAATGTAAACAAAGCAGGGTACTCAATAAACTAGGAGATTCACAATAGCAGAAAGGTAAATCAGGCATACATAAGCAAGAGAAAGCCAAGCAATAATTGAACAAGGAAGTTGTACACTGTTTTACATCATACTGGGTGAATTCATGGACATGTAGGGCATTATTGACATTATCAATTCACATTAACAATGTCATTAAATATTCAAAAAGAAAAATGTGTTGTTGGAAAACATGTGAAAGTAACAAAAGTTTTTGAACTCCACATGGATAGATGTCTCAATCTCCCAATGCAGGAATAATGGAGAAACAAATACATAAATGTGTAGACAAATACAAAAAGTCATGGAACACTTGTACATACTGCTCATACAAGTAATGAATGTGGATATAATCACAGTTGTAACAGCAACATGCATGATGTGAAGGATAGAAAAAGAGACACAGAAAAAATCAATCATTAAAGACTGCAATTCCCCAAGGATATGTCACAGAAACACAGATGTTATGTGGAACAGCAAATGATAACTTATTATGATGCATAAATTGTTACAGATGTGGAAATCAGAACAGGTGAGATAATGTACACTGGTGATGTGGGACATGTCATGAAACCTGTACTGCAATGGAACTCTGGCCAGAGAAGAACTTATATGGAGGCAGTTCAATTGCAACTTTTATGTTTGTGAATGAATATGGACATGATTAAAAGTGAGAACAAGCATGGCTATGAAAGTGTAACATCCAAGGAGAAGTAATCACAATGCATGCGTGCATTAATGCATTATTGTGTAGAAACAGTTGCTTCATACATTGCTTCAGTGTATTTAAGATGGGACTAGAAAGCCTGTCTTCCTATGTAACAATCACATTATATGAGTATTAACTAATGCTGCCTGTGACGCCCGTGCCCTGGCCCAGCAATCAAGGAGCCTCAGTCCTCACCACTAACACCAGTGAGAGGCATCTCATATAGGAGGAAAGGATAACAAATACACACAGTCAAGTGCAATTCCCCCTTAAGAGCACACAGAGATCACAGTCAGTCCAGGGATGGTCACTCCCTTGCTCTCCAGGTCCCCAATAAGACTCCCCACTGGCACAACTATAGGGTCCAGATCACACCCAGCTGGGCAAGCTAAAATCTCCAGCACCCTCTCTGTCCAACCAGTGCTTCATGTCCCTGCCCAAGTAACTGACGCACACACACTTTGAGATAAGAGTTTATACAACCACATAGACACTCATGGGGAAAGCTGGCGCAGGTTCTCCAGCTGTGCCCCTTTTACCCAGACTATACGGTAGAAATCACTGCCACTACCCAGCTAATATTTATCAGCTACTCAAAGGCCCTTAAAAGGGTGTCCAATTATTACTGTGCAATATTATTATCCAATTGGAAGTATAACTAAACAGTTAAGGCTTATTAGAGTGACTTGGTACAGGATCTTTATATACATGCAATGTACTCTTAGAGCTTAACTTATCTCTACACAAAACAGCCATAGCTGAAAGGTTTTAAAATATTTAACAATAAATAATAAAAACACAATACAATACTTCTTACTACACAGTGCTAGTCAAGAGTTCGGAGATCACAGTGAAATACTTAAAATAATTCAGTAGTACAGTTCTGACATCACAGAAAAACACTTAGTCAAATCTTTGTAGTTTCTAGCTATTTCTAAGAAAAAACAAAAATCTAAGATAAACATATATATAGAACAAGACAGTGATGTTGAGTTGGATGGTCAAGACAAATATGCGTAATGCCCTCTGATACTCTCTGTTTTTAAAATCACATTCCTGGTTCCCATTGCATCATTCTTCACACTTCCCTGGGTTCCCAGGCTAACAGAAACTACATTTACATTCTTAACATCTCTTTTTGTTATCTTGCAGCTGGTCAGGAAGCAGAGCAATAAAAATATATTTGCATATTTAAATCTAGCTACGTAACTCTTGGTTAAAACAATAGAAAGAGTGTCTTCACCTAGACAGGCCAGAGCCGACTTTAGATCTAAGGGTCACAACATGCCCATGGTTTACATTAATATTTACAGATGACAGAATTATCTATAAAATTCTATCTGGCTAGGCTGGCCGCCTTCACATTTCACCCCCTGGAGATCTCAAGCTAGTTTTTCAATTGACCCTTGAGAAACGCTGCTTGAGAGAGTTAGGTCTCTCTGAGTATACCTTACCCCATTCCCTGTCTTGAGAGCCCACCTGCATTGGCATTGCTAATCCCACTGCAGTGCTGTACTGACATATCATATGCTTGCAACCCCAGGCTCCATCTTAGCAACTTGGCATTTTTCTGGCTGTCTCTGTTTAACCATGTTAGGGGGTTGTGATCTATCATAACAGTGAATTTCCTTCCATACAGATAAGGCTGAAGTTTCTGCAGTGCCCACACTAGGGCTAGACATTCCTTTCCTACAGCTGCATAGCATTCCTCTCTGGGTTGGAGCCTATGACTAAGATAAACCACTGGGTGCTCTTCGCCCTCTGAAGAAATCTGGCTAAGTACAGTCCCCACCCCATGGTTTGAAGTCTCCACCTGCACAACACATTCTTTGCTGTAATCTGGACTGGCTAACACAGGGGGTCCTCCCAAAGCTTCTTTAAGCTTCTGGAATGTCTGCTCACATGCTAGGGTCCACACTACCTTATCTGGCCTGTTCTTCCTTGTCAGGTTTGTGAGGGGAGCAGCTAAGGTACTATAACTGGGGACGAACCTTCTGTAGTGCCCTGCTGTCCCTAAAAATGCCCTCACCCACTTTTTAGTAACAGGTGCAGACCATGCCTGAATAGCCTTCACTTTGTCAGGTTCTGGCCTTATCTTACCACTCAGCAAAAAATAGTCCCTTGCACGGAGAAAATTGCACGGCAAAATAGGATCCAAAGAAAAAATGAAGCCAGCAACAGGTTTGTACATATTGGATTTTTCCAACCAGTATTCGATGGCATCCAACCCTGCCCAATGAGGTATATTGGTGTACAGTGAACTCATATCAAGGGTGCAAAGCCACCAGTCTTTTTTGATCTGCATGCCATTGATAATACTGAGAAACTGTGTGGTGTCTTGTATTCTGGATCTGACCCATGAGAGTAGAGGTTTGAGATGTTTGGTCAAGTATTCAGACAAAGGTTCAGTAAGAGAGCCAGTACCCACTACAATGGGTCTACCTGGTGGATGTGCAAGATCTTTATGAATTTTTGGTAAAAAGTAGATATATTGCCTGGCTGGATCAGAAATGGTAAGATGTTTAAAAATATTAGGTGTAATAATACCATTTCCAACAGCCGAATTCAAAAATATATCAATTTGCTGTTTAAACATAGATGTCGGATCAAGAGGCATCCTGGTGTAATACCTGGCATCATCTGGCTGGCATAGTAAATTAAACACTAAAGAGAAAAAATGGATAATTAAATTAGGTGCTCTTTTTTATCCAGGACTTAATGAACATCTTTGAATGTTTTTATGTTTTATTCATGAGTTCACCAATCATATTTGAGTATTTTTGTTTCTAATTAACATTTTTGTATTAAAGGACTTCCATTTTGTTTGCTGCCTTATCACACTGAAGAAGGCTAAGCTAACTCTATGCCGAAACTGGTCTGTGAGATCGAAGTCTTTATAATGTCTGATTAATAGATTAATTACTCTCAGTCATCCAGTTGCTGGTTTCATTTCTTCTTATCTTACCACTCCCCACTCTATGTCCTAGGTAGGAGACCTCTGCCATACCCACCTGACATTTGCTTGGCATAATAGTCAACCCTGCCCTCTGTAGTCTGCCCAACACCTCCCTGACATGCTGAAGGTGCTCTGGCCAGGAATGGCTATAGATGGCAATATCATCTAGGTAAGCAAGGGCAAACCTTCCTGCTCCTGCTAGGATATGATCTACCAGCCTCTGGAAAGTTGCTGGGGCATTCTTCATCCCAAAGGGCATCTTTGTGAATTCATACAAGCCAAAAGGAGTCACAAAGGCTGACGTCTCTCTAGCAATGGGAGTCAAGGGTACCTGCCAGTAACCCTTGGTAAGATCAGTAGTTGTAAGATACTTAGCCCCACCCAGCTGCTCTAGGGCCTCATCTGTTCTAGACATGGGGTAACATCTGACTCTGAGTGACTAATTTTCTGTAGTCCACACAGAACCTGGTGCTGCCATCTTTCTTTGGCACCAGCACCACAGGAGAGGCCCAGGGATGTTGGACTCTTGAATCAACCCTAGTTCCAACATTTCCTGTACCTCCTCCCTCAGAGTCTGTTTGACTCTTTCAGGCACTCTAAAATGGGCCTGCCTAATAGGCCTTTGTGGTCCTCTATCCACCTGGTGCTGCCCCAGGTGGATGCACCCTGGTTTCCCAGTGAACATGTCCTCAAATTCCTGCAACACTGCTCATATTTCTTGAACCTGGGTAGGAGATAGCTGCTGGGACATTGCTACCCCTTCCACTGAGGTGTCAGCCTGAGCCACACTGAGGAGATCAGTCCCCAGATCTCCCTCAGACTACTCTTGCAATCCACTGCAAATGCTCAGCACAACGACCTCCCTATCATGGTAAGGTTCCATCATGTTAACATGGTACAATTTGTGCTCCTGCTGTCTGCCTAGCAGTTCCACCATGTAGTTAACATCACTTGCTCTCCTTACCACCTTTTAGGGACCCTTCCAAGCTGCTTGCAGCTTGTTGTGTCTGACAGGAATGAGAACCATTATCTGCTGCCCCACAACATATTCTCTAGCTCGAGCATTCCTGTCATATCACACCTTTTTTTGTTGTTGGACTTCTGCCAGGTTCTCTTGGCCAAACCCATGAGTTCCTTGAGCCTTGTCCTGATGTTTAGGATGTATGCCACAACAGATTCCTTGTGAGACTCGTACTCACCTTTCCACTCATCTCAAATTAAATTTAGAGGTCCCCTCACCCTATGTCCATACAGCAACTCAAAGGGCGAAAAACCTGTGGATTCCTGGGGAACCTCTCTGTAAGCAAACAACAGATGGGGCAAATATTTGTCCCACTCCCTCTTAAACTGATCTGCAAATGCCCGTAGCATGGACTTGATTGTAGAGTTTAACCTCCCAACAAGACCATTAGTCTGGGGATGGTAAGGGGTGGTCTTCATGTGCTTCACCCCACAGGACTTCCACAGACAAGCCAGCAGGTCTGACATGAAATTAGCAACTCTGTCAGTCAGTATTTCTTTTGGGGAAACCTATCCTGCTGAAAATCTCTAAGAATGCATTTGCCACATTCTCTTCCTCAGTGGAGGACAAAGCCACCGCCTCAGGGTATTGTGTAGCATAATCCACTACCACTAGGATATACCTTTTCCATGTGGGACTTGGGGTACTCAGAGGACCCATAATATCCATAGCTACCCTCTGAAATGGCTCCTCAATCACAGGCAAAAGCATCAAAGGAGCTCTCGCTTTGTCTCCTGCCTTGCCTACCTTTTGGCACTGCTCACATGTCCTGCAGTACCCTATTACATCTCTGGAAATTCCAGGCCAATAGACGTTCTGCATAATATGCCTCTTTGTACATTTTATACCCATATGACCTGCAAAGGGAATATCATGGGCTATGGCTAGAAGTACCAGATGGTAGGCTCTAGGCACTACCAACTGCTGTACTCTCTCTCACCTTCTAGCCCTCCCTCAGGGGTCCACTCTCTGTGTAGTAACCCTTTGTCCCAGTATACAGATTCCTCCTTTCCATGATAATCAGGTGCCTCCTTAGCTACCTGCCTCAGGCCTTGCAATGTAGGGTCTGAGAGCTGAGCCTGTCTCAACTCTCTCCTTGTAACCCTTCCCAGCTCTCCTTCCACAGGAAGTCTGGCATCCTCTGACAGTGGTGTCCCACTGTCAGCCTGGGTACTACTACTCACCTCTACCTTTGCAGTCACTCTGTCCAAGTGGCCATCGGTACCCACAAGCAGCTTTAGCTCACTTTCACTCTCACTGCTACAGGGTAGCTCCCTCCCTGAAGTAACCAACTCACCAGTCCTGGCTGCAAGTATGCAGTCTGTTGGGTCTCCCCCAGGCTACCAGACCCACATGCTTGTCTCCTAGCCTGACTGTGTGTAACTGCATAAGCACATGGTACTGCCTCATCCAAATCCTTCTCTATCAGGACATCTGCAGAATGGTAGTTTGGTACCCCTGGTGTCTCAAAACAACCTAGTATTGGCATTTTGTCTTTCCCACTTACTGGCTCTCTCACCTTTTGTTCCCCACCTTGCCTCTGTGGACACCTGTATGCCACATGGCCCCACCGGTTGCATTCAAAACATTTACCCTAGTTCCTGGACATGTACCTGGACTAGTGGCTTCCCCTGCTACTGGCAGATTCTCTTGGGGCAGTCTGTGCCACCCAACATGGGTTCCTTTAGACCCATGAGCAATACTGGGGTTCACTTTCTGGTGCAGGGCTGCCCTGCTTGCCAGGTATAGGTCTCCCTTCTTCCCCAACTCATCTGAAGTAGCACATTGTCTATCAGCTAACCAGATCCTCATGTCCTCAGGCAAAGTGCTAAGGGCTTGTTTCCTCACCAAAACATCTGCCAGCCCTTCAAAAGTGGTGACCTGACATCCACTCACCCACCTATGGAAATAAGTGCTCAGTTCAGCAGCATATTCATACACACTTTCATCTGCCTTGCGTCTATGCTCATGAAACTTTTTCCTATACATCTCAGGTGTTAGCTTAAACAATTCTAACAAATGCTTTTTAACAGCAGTATAATCAAAACATGCAATGTCAGATATTTTTAACAAAACAGTTACAACTTTACCATGGGGTAAGGGGGTCAGGAACCATTCCCAGAGCTTTTGGTCAGCACCATACTGTTTGCATACCCTCTCAAACATATGAATGAAACTATCAAAATTATCCAACTCTTTAAACTGCGGAAGAAATTTACTGACCTGTTGTGCTGCGGGGGTCCAGTTACTCCCTTCCCCATTACCTCCATGACTCTGACAAAGAATCAGCATCTCCTTCTCATGCTGCCTCTGCCTCCTCTTTTCCTCATCTTCCAGGTGTAGCAGTTTCTCATTCTCCTCAGCCTGCAAATGTCACAGCCTCTCAGTTGCTTCTATTTCCACATGCCTGGCTTCCAACACAAGTCTCTTTAGCTCCAAATGGATTTTTAAGTCCTCTGCACAAAGGTTGAGCTGTTCATTCTCTAAGGGTATTATATCTCCACTGCCAGTCTGATTGTCCTCCTGGTTGCTGTTTTCTGATGCAGCTGTAACCAAAGCTGCAATAAGGTCTGCCTTAGTCAGGTTTCCATGCACCAGTTCCCTAGGCTGGCACATCTCAGCCAGCTGGATCCTTGTCAACTTTCCATACTCCTCTGCTGATATGCTGCCTGCTCACCCTGACTAACTAAGCTAACAAAAGAAATAAACCAATTATGATCTGAACTCTGAGTATTCACTGTGTGGCTGTTTTAGAGCACAAAACACCTTCAAAGCTCACTGTACACAAGCTGTAGGAATTCACTCTACCCACTCCACTACAAGCCAGTTAGTATTTTCCAACCAATTAATATGTGGTGTGGATATCCCACCACTGCCAAACAATTAATACGTGATGCCCATGCCCTGGCCCAGCAATCAAGAAGCCTCAATCCTCACCACCAACACCAGTGAGGGGCATCTCATATAGGAGGTAAGGATAATAAATACACACAGTAAAGTGCAATTTCCCTTAAGAGCACACAGAGTTCACAGTAGGTCTGGGGCTGGTTGCTCCCTTGCTCTCTAGGTCCCAAATAAGACTCCCCACTGGCACAGTTATAGGGACCAGATCTCAGCCAGCTGGGCAAGCTAAAATCTCCAGCACCCTCTCTGTCCAACCAGTGTTTCGTGTCCCTGCCCAAGTAGCTGACACACACACACACACACACACTTTGAGATAAGAGTTTATACAACCACACAGACACTCCTGGGGAAGGCTGGCACAGGTTCTCCAGCTGTGCCCTTTTACTCAGACTATACGGTAGAAATCACTGCCACCACCCAGCTAATATTTATCAGCTACTCAAAGGCCCTTAAAAGGGTTTCCAATTATTACTGTGCAATATTATTATCCAATTGGTAGGTAGTGTAACTAAACAGTTAAGGCTTATTAGAGTGACTTGGTGCAGGATCATTATATACATGCAATGTACTCCTAGAGCTTAACTTATCTCTACACAAAACAGCCACAGTTGAAAGGTATTAAAATATTTAATAATAAATAATAAAAACACAAGCAATACTTCTTACTACACAGTGCTAGTCAAGAGTTCAGAGATCACAGAGAAATACTTAAAATAATTCAGTAGTACAGTTCTGACATCACAGAAAAACACTTAGCTTCTAGCTATTTCTAAGAGAAAACACACATTGAAGATAAAGTTACATATAGAGCAAGACAGTACTGGTGAGTTGGATGGTCAAGTCAAAAATGATTAATGCCCTCTGATTCTCTCTGTTTTTAAAATCACATTCCTGGTTCCCATTACATCATTCTTCACACTTCCCTGGGTTCCCAGGCTAACAGAAACTACATTTACATTCTTAACATCGCCTTTTGTTATCTTGCAGCTGGTCAGGAAGCAGAGCAATAAAAATAAATTTAAAACAATAGAAAGAATGTCTTCACCTAGACAGGCAGGAGCTGACTTTAGATCAAAGAGTCACAACATGCCTGTGGTTTACATAATATTTACAGATAATAGAATTATCTATAAAATTCTGTCTGGCTAGGCTGGCAGCCTTCACACTGCCACTCGATAATAATTGATATACTATTGAGAAAGTACACATCTGAAGGGTTTGTGACAACATTATTGGCAAATAACTACTGAACTGAGCATTGTGCAACATATAGCACTAATACTTGCATCACCGTATACAACATACCTCACAGAAAAGTTGCAACATCACATCAGTTTGACAGTGAACTATGGAAGCTACTAGAGTTGACATAAAACATTTTTAGACAGGCCTTTGAGACTGTTATTGCCCTCTTTACATTAACTTTAATCTCCATTGTACAACAGCCAGCACACAGATGAAGGCAAATTCCAACATTTTTTGCCACAGAGCAAGAAGTGACAATTACTATTCCCTACCACAGATTTCTGATGCTGCTTTGTGCTAACAGTCATGCAAAGGAAGATGCAAAACATATATTGTTCAATTGGACATGCTTACAAGGAAATACAGATCTTAGTGGTTCAAAAATACCTACAATTCAATAAATAAATATATAAATAAATAAATAAACAAATAAATACATGCATTTATTTATTTATTTTATATTTTTTTAACTGGGAAAGTCCATCTGGATATGTGTCCTTTTTTAGTGGAGGCCCGCAGAGAAAAGCGCCAAAATACAATGCAAATGAGATACATAGTTTACATTGTAGATATTAGAGATTATAGATACAACATTTAAGAAAAGACAGCAATATATACATTTCAAATACATAAAAACAGATTATCTACAATTCTAAATTCAAAAACAATTTTAGTTTTCTAGTCATAGATAGTTATACAGAAGCTTGCTTAAGTAATTTTGTATGACTAGATTCAATAGATATGATTTGTAGGAGTGTAAATAAATAAACAAACAAAATAACACATAACATATGTAGATTAAGTCATTCCAGCATGTGACCATAGTCCTCTTTTTTATGTTTTTGTTTCTACACACTCATACAAGATAGATATTGCTGGATGTGAACACATGCCTATGTAACTCATAGTCTGTATTCCTGTGCATTAGCTGCTGATGACACAAAAGGGCTCATATTGCAGCTTTTAGATGGTACACAGTCAAAAGGATAATCTGAACATTGTGTCTGAATGCATATGGGCTTCCTTAAAAGACAGTGTATCACCTAGGGTTGCAAAATCCTATACCTATGACAGGGCTAACACTCCATACCATTGTAGACATGTATTTCTGTTGAGTAAGCCATTGCTGTCTGTTATCACTTTATTCTGAACACAGTACTGTAAGTTATACAGTACCAGTACTGAACATGGACCTTTCTGATGTCAATATGCTGTAAACCTGTGTATTAATTGCTGTTAGGTTAGCTAGGGATTATTTCAGCAGCATGTTGGAATGTGTATGGGCTCCCGTAAATTAGAGTACAACACTTGGAGTATTAAAATCTCTCACCTGTGTTACTGCTACCCAAGGTAGAATTGCATATATGACATTTCTTGAGTAACAGAGTCATGGCTGACACTTTTTACTTACCTACTCATATTACATACAGATTGCTGGATTCAAGCACCTACCTTTCTAAGCCCTCATTCTCTATAGTTGAGCATTAACTTCTGATGCCACAGAAGAAGTCATATCACAGTTGTCAAAAAGTGCACACATGAAGGGATAACTTGAGCAGTACTTTGGGACCCATACTGTTTCCCCTAAAAGAGGCTTCGATATATCAAAATCACGTAATCATGTGCATGGTACCGCTAGAGTGAATTGCCCATATCACATCTGTTGAGTAAGCCAGTCATGCCTGAGCCTAGTTTCTAATGCACTCATAGTTATTACACATTGGCAGATATGAACACCAGCCTAGGTCCACATTCTCAAGAAGTGTGAATCGACTGTTGACATCATTGAAGAAGTCGTATCACGAGTGTCAGAAAGAACATGCTTGAATGGAAGAGCTGAGCAGTGAGCTACAATGCATATGACTTCCCTAAAAGGGAGCAGAATACTTGGGGGATCCTTCTCCCTGTCTAAATGTCAACACTAAGTCGAATTCTATACATCAAATCTGTTTGATAAGCCAATCCTGCCTGTTACTATTTACTGACAGACTCATAGTAAGTACACATTGCTGGATATGAACACCTGCCTAATTAAGCTAACATACTCTAGTGCTGTGCATTAACTGCTGATGCCCCAGGAGGCATCATATCACAAGTGCCAAACATGTAAGGGGAAAATGACAAAATTCTTAGTCAGACAATGTTAATATATGGCTCAAAATTCACTGCATCATACTGCATTAGTAAGTCAAACATTACCTCAGGAGTACATTAAACGATTAATCCTGTTATACTTGTAAGAATAATTAGCTCCTCATACTGATATCAGAATTGCTTTCGGTCCCACAGTAGGGTTAAGCACATTTGTGCGAGGAGCACCAATGGAACACAGCCAAAGGCAAATTCATCAGTTTTTGCCACAGGACATGAAGTGTCATTTACTGTTACTTAACTCTGATGCTTGATGCCATGTGTCACATAACAATGGAAGTAGCAAGAGTAATTTGTTGTGGTAGAATAAATATCACCTCGGGTCTCTCCTCAAAAGAGGCTACTAGACTACTAGGACTAAACCAGTCAACAAAGGATAAATAAAAAAATAAAAACTTTCAAAATTGTTATGTCAATGTATGCTGCATGTGACATTTGTTACTTCATGTGAATTGTCATGCTAGGGAACAAGATAATGTATATGTGTGTAAGACAGATGCTACCTACACATTGCTGGCATTGCTCACCTAATAGACTATGTTACACAGCAATACTGTCACAGGTCAACACATGAAAGGGCTTGTACTGTCATGTATCTGACAAGTCACAATTGAAGGAATTCTACAGAATAGCAGTCACAAATGTGATGTTACAGTGATTCAACAGCAAGATGTTGGGTGACAGTGACAGCTGTCACACACACTGGAGTTCCACCAATGCATTCATGTCTGATAAAATCCAGATCACTGCATTATGCATTATTGTAAGTTTATTACATCACTTAAATCTTGCTGTAATATGTATACAATGTGCAGGATGACAACAAGGCCTACATGCAATCGATATTAATATTGCACTTCTCAATATTACCAGTAAATGTCAGGAACCAGAGGCGAGGCAAAAGTAATTTTAGCGTACCACACTTTATTCAACGCTTTCATCCGAAGACTTCCTCAGAATACAAGATAAAAAATTCAGTCAAATCAATCAAATAAATAGTCACATCAATAAAATCATTTATCAATTAAACTTGATATAAACCATCATTTAGAAAC
Organism: Protopterus annectens; assembly: GCF_019279795.1. Classification (NCBI taxonomy): domain Eukaryota; kingdom Metazoa; phylum Chordata; order Ceratodontiformes; family Protopteridae; genus Protopterus; species Protopterus annectens. The sequence continues at coordinate 1,585,919,455 of NC_056725.1, forward strand.
CATGTGAAAATAAAAAAGGAAGGGAGAAGGAAAGGAAAGGGGAGGGGGGCGAAAAATAAAACAAATGTGGATAACAAAAAATTATTTCCATGCTAATCAAGATATGCCTGAAAATCCAGGCCCTTATTTAATTTTAATTTCCTATGCCTTAAAAAACATTTAATATTAATAGCTTCATTTAATACAGGTTTCTTATCAGAAAAAAGTCTAATTTGCCACATGGTTTCTCTTTGCTCTAAAAAATTCTTAAAGTCCCCACCCCTGAAATCTGTATTGCAAACTTCTAAAATTGAAAAAAGATATTTTTTATATTTTTCACACTCAAGGGTATGACGAAAAAGTGCATTCTTAGAATCCTTAACTCTAATACTATAATTATGTTCCCTTATACGTTCCTTTAAACTTCGGGTAGTCATACATGCCGAACAGCCACTACACATGCTAATATATATAACCCCTTTAGTGGAACAATTAACAAAACCAGGTACTTCAAAAGTGATGTTAAGATGTTCCAACATGATAAAAGGCCCCTCAGATATGAACCTACAAAAATTACATTTTTCACAACGAAACATACCCTTTTTACTAGTCAAAGAACTATTAAATTTGTGATCAGAATTTTCCAATAACCTTTTAAAATTGTAATGATTTCTAAAAACACATTTTGGTCAGCCACTTAATGTCTTGAACAAGTCAGAGTTACCTTTTAATATACACCAATTATTTTCCAAAATGTTCTTAATGTTGTAATAATCAACCGTCATATCTAATGAACAAACTACATCAAAAGAGCTTTTTCCATTAAATTCCCTATCATTTTTTCCAACAATATTATTTAATGTTGTCCTCAAAATTGCTGGATAAAGAGAATCTCATTTGTTTATAATCTACCTACTAAGTTCATTCAAAAAAACGGGGTCATAGCCCCTACTGATGAACATAGATTTGATTAATTCAAATTCCTTGGTCAAATCATTGTCCCTAGTGGTTATACGACAGGCTCTAATAAGCTGTCCTTTGGCAATATTTTTCTTTACATACTGAGGATGATTACTGTTACAATGTAAATAACCGTTAGTGAAAGTCTTTTTTTCTGTAAACTGAACTTTGAAATTTGTTTACCTGATGGTCCCACCAAAGACTAACATCCAAAAAGTTAACTGGGAATTTCCCTTCACTAAAAACAAATTTTAAAATATCGGATGAACTATTAAGATCAACTAAGAAAGAATCTAACAAATCCCGGTTGCCCTGTATAATAAAAAAAAGATCATCAACAAACCTACAATAAAACAAAATTTTAAATTTTTCTTTTATTTCTATCAAAAAATTGGTCTCCCACCAAGCCATAACTATGTTGGCGTATGCAGGAGCAGCCGCAGAACCCATGGCTACCCCCCTCTTTTGTTTATAATAGTTTTTGTCAAAAATAAAAAAAATTGTTATTCAAAATAATATCAATTAAGTTACAAACTAAGGAAACATTCCCTGTTTTCATTCTAGAGTAAGTTGTTAAATAACTACGTACAGCTTCTAGTCCCCCTTCATGAGGAATACAAGTAAAAGGAGAAACAACGTCAACAGAAAACATGACAAATTCTATCTTACTCAAATCAATAGATTCTGAGAAAATTCTCAACTTGTTGAGAAAATCCCAAGAGTCCTTTAAGTAAGAAGATAAACTCTGCACTAAAGGGTTAAGAATAGCATCTACCAATAAAGCTATACCTTCAGTAATAGAATGTGGTGATGAAACAATTGGCTTAAAAGGCGGGTTAAGCAGGTCTTTGTGAATTTTTGGGATGCCAAAAAGCACCCCAATTTTTGGTTTTTCAACAACACAAAAATCATGCATTTGAAAATCCATGTCACCAGACATTAGTGCATCATACAAAAAAGTATAAATGTACCTGTAACTGTGATTAATATTAAATAATTGAACTTTCTCATATTCTTCAGTGTTACTTAAAATACATGTCATGCTTTCCTTATATTTAGATGTATTCATAACAACGTTACCCCCTTTGTCACTTTTCATAAACCTGAGGTGAGATTTTTTTCTAAGTTCGTTAAATGCCTTACGTTCTACAGTAGTCAAATTGTCAAACCATCTCCTATTTGTTTCCAAAGTAACAGCCAAATCTTGTAAACACATTTCTTCAAAAACCTTAATGGTGTGGTTTAAAGAAGGTGTGTAGGCAGAAGGTTTAAAAAACTTTTTGTTAAAACAAGGTACATTATTCATTAAAAAGTGAAGATTTAAATTACGAGTAAACTTTTTAATGTCAATAACTGTTTTACTAAATTCAGCCTTCCTAGTGGGAACAAAATTCAAACCGTACCTTAAGATACGGAGCTCAGTCTCAGTCAACACAGTATCAGATAAGTTCACCACGTTGACATTTTCACTGAAAGCTGGATTCAAAGTCTCTAAATCTCGTCCCCCGATGAATTCGAACTGCACACCCTCCTGCTTCTTGTTGTTATAGTTCTCTTTACGTTGTTTCCTTTCTTGGTTAAAAAAGATTTAGAGCCAGAATCAATGCCCCCATTGGTAGAATAAAGTTGATTACCACTCTCATTAGCAGAAAAAAGCCCTTCCTGACATGTTTCATTGTTGATGTCAACCTCCTTCTGGATAGGGATAGATTTTTTTACAGAAGTCATATACGAAGATCCTTTGTCAAAATCAGATGTAGTTTGACCGCCAGATTTAAATCGGTCATTAAATATGTCCTATTAAAGTTCGTCTTGACTTTGTTATTATTTTCATGACTATCACCAAAGTTGCGTTTTCTATTGGGTTCGAAATTAATATAAGCAGTGTTATTTTCATAAGCGGTGACATCGTGATGTAACTTAGAGTGTTTGCGAGTTGCCACTTCATTAACATGTTGTTCAACTTCAACAAACAGCTGTTTGTAAGAATCATCTGACCCAAAGTCTACCAATAAGCTGGTTACTTCATGATCCTCCTTTAAAATCTCTTCTTTAAGCTGGACCATTTTAGTTTTATTGTTCTCAATTAATAGTTTAATTCTAAACCATCTTTATTAAAAAAAAGATGTTAAGGTTTAAAAAAAAACAATCCTCAACCTTAACCCCGTTAGGGCATTTGAAAAATCTAAGCCCTTTCGGGACAATCTCCAGTTCCAGACAACGCTCAAAATAACAGTTTTCCAAGTCTCAAGACCTGTATTTTTTCAATAACTTCCCTAAAAATTCACATTTACTGTTAAACTCTTCTGTTCTGACCCTAGTAACCCGATAGTCCACTCCAGAAAAAGGGTCAAATTTGGTGTCTAGGATAGTTTTGATGTTTCCATGTGAACCCATAAAATTAAGAACCAGTTTAACAGTCCATTTGTCTTTACCGGTACCAGAACCAGTTAAAAATACTTCTTCTTTCTCTAAATCAATGACAGTAACCTCTTCGTGGTCAGAATTAGATGAAGAGGTAAAAACACTGCCATTGTTAATTTTAGATGAAAGTACTTTTAGCGATTTTTGGATGTCAACCATGGTGGTTAACAATACCTGGAAAAGTCCAGAGTTGTGGTCATTAAGTTTGTCCGTAGGAGTTGACTGAACAGAAAGCTCCAATAATGGATAAGTAACAGCCTCCGCCATCTCGAGTGCACCCAAAATGACAACCACGAACAAAAAGATGCAAAACCAACCAAAAAGAGAAAAATACCAGTAAATGTCAGGAACCAGAGGCGAGGCAAAAGTAATTTTAGCATACCACACTTTATTCAACGGTTTCATCCGAAGACTTCCTCAGAATACAAGATAAAAATTTCACTCAAATTAATCAAATAAATAGTCACATCAATAAAATCCTTAATCAATTAACAAACTTGATATGAACCATAGGCATAGGAAATTAAAATTAAATAAGGGCCTGGATTTCCAGGCATATCTTGATTAGCATGGAAATAATTTTTTGTTATCCACATTTGTTTTATTTTTCGCCCCCCTCCCCTTCCCTTTCCTTCTCCCTTCTTTTTTTATTTTCACATGGTTTCTAAATGATGGTTTATATCAAGTTTGTTAATTGATTAATGATTTTATCAATGTGACTATTTATTTGATTGATTTGAGTGAATTTTTTATGTTGTATTCTGAGGAAGTCTTCGGATGAAAGCGTTGAATAAAGTGTGGTATGCTAAAATCACTTTTGCCTCGCCTCTGGTTCCTGACATTTACTGGTATTTTTCCCTTTTTGGTTGGTTTTGCATCTTTTTGTTTGTACTTCTCAATATCAGTCTGAAATATGTTTGTAATTGTACAATTTCAATTAAACACACTGTGATGCTGGAAAGGAAAATGTGAGACAAGGCCACCCTCCGTTACATACAGTAGTATAGTGATTGCATTAGATTGTACTCCTCATATCAGGAATACAGCAAACCAATAAAGCATATATAAATAATAAGGCCACTGACATTAGTTTCAGTCTGTCAAAATCGCTTACAAAAGTGCAATGCTGCCAAGTTTATTTGCTTAACTGATGACAAAGCATCAGCGCATGTGTAATTATTTTTTGAGTTTTTGCCACAGGATGAGAACTAGTAGCAGGCATTGCTGATTAATGCCAATCAGCATACAGATGCTGAGTGCAGAAATACATATTTCTGATTATAGGCTATTTTTGGCCATGTGTGTGATATGTGAATCTATTGTTTGATGAGAATAAAGGTGTAAGATGGAGTTGACAGTACAGTGGTAAAGATGAGGTACATGCAGAGGGTAGAACAATGAGGCAGTTATCAAGGAATGAGCAGGATGGTGATGGGAAAGCATTATACCTATCTACTTCTTCACAAGCTAACATTTTCTTTGTACAAAGAATTTGGGAAATTTGGATTTGGATAGCCATGTTAAAAAGGATGCCTGACAACAACAACTTAATGTTGTTTGACTGTACCAAATCAAGTGTGTAATACACATACACACACACATGCAAAGTGATGAGTTATATATAGGATGTAATTTTTCTGTGGGACAAGTGCCATTTTTGGATTTTTCTAAGTAATGCTGGGGAAGATTTTTAGGAATAGCAGGGGTTGATATGTAGGGCAGGTTAGGTAGCAGGTACAGACATGCAGGATATACAAGACAGAGAGGGATATACATAGACACAAGAGAGTTGGGAACACCATGATTGCAGTTAGATATGGAACTTCAGAGGCACATTTCATCCAGCATGAATACAGTGGGAATCTAGTCCTCATCCTCTGAACTGTTACCACTGTCTCCTGTTGCTGACACCTGGGGCAGTGCTGGACATGGCAGTGATTTGGCAATTCACTCCAAGATCTCTTCTATATAGCTCATGTGGGCACTGATGTCTCTCTCCATAATCTGTTCTGCCAGCCCATTCATCTCTTGGGTGACATACTCACCTCCACTGGCAATTTTTCCTGGTGGGTATCACAGCACCAGTCCATGGGGCAGAGCTACCTGACAGAGGTAGTGCAAGAAGTAAAGGTGTTGTGGAGGCAATGCTGACAGGTTGTGACCCAAAGTGCTCGGTGCCTGTGCTGACGGTGGTGGCATCACTGTAGCCACTTGTGGAGGGATGATGTTCCCAGTCACTGTGGCAGGTTTAACTCCCAGTGCTGGTGGTCATGATGCAACAGGAATGTAATGATTGATTAAATGCAATGAAAGGGAAAAAAATAGAAAATATAGCAAGAAAGAGGGTGGAGGACAGAGAGAAAACAGAAAAATATCATAAATGATCTCCAATGTGTTGCAGTCACTACATATTTCACATACATTTGTAACATTCTTTATATCCAGATTATAAATGTCTGGCCCAAAATGTCCTATTTGGATACATGACATCATTATTCTTTCAGAAAAACTTGGCTAGGGTTAGAAGGGCTACCCAGGTCATTACCTAGTCTATGAATCCATGAATCTATATGATTGTATGAGGCCATAAAGTGGTATTACACTAAAGGTATCATTTTCCTGAATTTCAATTATATACATTCTATAAAGAGTGTGATTATATGAAAGCTGGTTTATGGAGAACATTTCATTAAGTGTATATGGAACTGATTACATCATATTCCTCATAAAGGGCTATGATTGGGTCTCCAATCGAAGTTATTATATGTTCAAGACATTTCACTCCTGAGGTGAATCTAGGCCTCCAGGTCAAGAACACATAATAACAGGATGTGATTGATGAGACATGATCATAACTCTTTGTAGTGCATAGAGTCTTATCTACTCCATGTACTATCAGTTACAAAAGAAAAAAAAATCAATGTGTTTTTGAAAGTCAGTAAAGCACTTAGTGAGTGCTGTTGTATAGACAGCAAGTAAGGAAAAAGTCAGGGACAGTTTTTTTTAAATACTGCTCTAATTGTAAATAAGTTACTTACACATTAATGCCTGTAGACTTCAATGGACACAAGAGGAAAGATATTCAGGGACCGAAGTATAACCAACTGTCACAGCACCTAGGGTGTGTGTAACAATTGTTACACACTTCTGAAAGTGTTGCTACAGTCAGATCTTTCTCTACAGTAGCTTGTAATGGGTTTGTCTTTTTCCCAGTTTTGGAGAGTAATCACAGCACTCCATGTACTACATTATCATTACGGATACTAAGTATTGACTTATAAAATGAATATTACAGAATCATTTTGGTTATCTAGAGTTGAACCCACAGATATGTCTGCTTACTTAACCGTTGACTACTGCAAAGTTACATGAGCTAATTGTACAGGTCTGCACAATTTGCAGCTGTAGAACATACATATTCATGTAGTTGTCTGCCAAACACTTAAGAACTAATGACCAGATCATTCATAACCTATTTGTAAAATCAAGCTACTATGAAATGGTAAACAGTCATACTTGAAAGCCATGCTTACCCCATGCCTCTGTGCAGCCTCGCAGTCTCTTCTGATGCACCTCCCTCTTTCCTTCGATCTCTGCAGAAGCTACACATAACAGAAAAATAACATAAATAATAATGCTTGATTGTTTGCCAAGTCACGGTAGTGTATTACATGCTTATGGGCCAATATACGTACACAATTGAGGTGGTTCATGGGATATGTAACATTCCTCCCATTGGCTAAGGTGGTCTTGTTTTTGTTTTTTTAAATCACTGTAATGGTGATAGAACTGTAGGACAGGTGACAGCCTTGGCTAAGATATTCCAAGCCTCAGCCTCATACTGAGACCTGGTAGAGTCACTGCAAAAGCCACTTGCTCTGATATTTCACAAGGAGGGACACAAAAATCTTAGACTCTTCCTCTGTGCTGTATATGGACAGTACCCTCACCATTGCCTGCCATGTCTTCTCTTCAAAGGTCTCAGGAAAAAATGGCAGGGAATTGACATTCAAATCAGACCTCATGTGCACCAGCCTGTGCACAATAACAGACAACCTAGAGAAATGCACTTGCCTGACAGAAGGCACAGAAATAGGTTGCAATTAAATGTATGTATGTATTATTATGTCAATGCTGAGTTTAGGTGAGAAACATGGCAGTAACAAATTGGCCATGTGTGCTTACATATACATGCTCTACAACAATTCTAGCTCATGCTGAATACTGTTGAAATTTCAGTTACCTTTACAATGACATTTTTTCCCACTTGTGGGCATGAGCTCAGGAACAGGAACATGAAGTGAACTGCATGACACACACATATGAAAACACCTGCATTATATTGTTGTTCCTTCATGTTGTCCTTATGTACATTTTTTCTTTCAGAATTACAGGACGCATTTGTGTGATGTAATAAAAAAAAAAAGAGTGTCAGTGATGGTGCCTTGGAATTAAACCCATAACAAAATGAGACATGAAGTTCTCAACTTTGTGAATTAATGTTAATACTACAGGAGAACTGACATTCCAAAGTGTGTAAGTTGAGGAATACAAATGTGCACATGACTGGAAATATACCTATGTCTGACAGCCCTGTAACTGTTGCACTGTATGTTGTTCCTTTATTGGAGTACTAATTTGAAGCAAAGATGCTTTTTTGCTTAAAAATGTCTAATTGCATTATTTTTGTACTATCTTCAATGCTAACTGACACATGCTGATGCCAAGCCTATTTGAACAACTGATGACAAAGTCTTTGCACAAGCATAATCATTTTCTGAGTTTTTGTCACAGAACAAGAAGCTTCACTTCTCTACACCGATTCCCTTGTGCAAATGGTTAAATGATTTTTGTCAGAACACTTTCATTGCTCATATGTATGGTGTGCTGTTGTCTTAAATTACATCAGTATTGTGTTATATTAGGAAAAGTATTGCCGAAAGGGATTGACAGAGTCTACAATAAGGAATATCCTTGCAAGACTAATATCTGAGGGTGTGCACTTCATCAGTATGCAGGTATACAACTGAAGAATGTTCACACATGTCTTGGCAGTTGTGTTGCTGTGCTCCTCGTATTGAACTGCATTACCACCTTGCTACCTTGGTTCTAACATGGTATTGCACATGTACTATTTATTCCACAGCATAGTTTACATTAAAATTAAGGGATCATATGTATTATGCCATATAAGAGGGTACTATCCCTTGTGTGGATTCAAACCCAGCACATATTGCACTGTCATTCAGGACATAGTTCATTAAGACAAGGAGCCGTTTAGGCAATTACAGTATAATTGTAATTTTCTCCATTCACTAATATCAAAAATGCTAAGTAAGGCACACCACTGTCTCGTTTGCATAACCAATGGCTACATCTTTGCACATGCAAAACAATTTTTTTTTGTTTTTTTGCCATAGGCTATGAAATCTCATTCTCTGCAGAGCACTGATGCCCAATGCCAACCTCCATACAAAGGATGAAGCAAAATCCACACAAAAAAAAAAAAAAAAAACAATTGATAACATTCAGTGTATTGAATTTTCAAATTTGTGGGTTTGTACACGTAAATATTGGGCTGTCGATCAACAGTGTTCCAATAAATTTGTTGAAGTCATCTGACATATTTCATGGGGGTAGACAATACACACATATTCAAGTGCACCGCATTCTGTAGTATTATTGTAAAAATGCTTAAAGGTTATATTTTTACTGACATGAATGATTTCTGTATGATTTTGTTAAACTGACCACTGCTTCTCTGTTTTTGATGTTTTTTGTTTATTTATTTATTTCTTGCTTAGTAGGTATATATTCTTGCATCTGCTAGTGTTTGTTTCCTTTTGTAGTTTATACAAATTTTGTGAGGGTCATTTATGCAAATGACTGCATATTGATAGATGTTGTTCCATAAGTATGACGGTCTCTGCTACACCTCCCATGTGTGTGTGCGTGTGTGTGTGTGTGTGTGTGTGTGTGTGTGTGTGTGTGTGTGTGTGTGTGTGTGTGTTATTGATGTATTAGATGTTGTCTTGATATTCTTGTATGGGTATCACTGATTTTTACTAACTGCTTGCTTCTGTTTATATATTGTATTATTTCTTTGTGACAGATTGATCACACACTGTAACTACTGCTCCTGAGACCATTCTACCCTGGGAATGCCTATGTCTAATGCCCACAACAGACAGCTGTTTTATGGGTAAGCAAAGTCTTGCTTGTTTGTATGCATCAATATTATTGTTTGTATCTGCTTAACTCTTATGCGCTGAGTGTATGTGCAGTTTCTGCCTCTTATCCACTGCCATGGCTTATTGTGTCTGCCTCTGTCCACCATGATCATCCGCTGCTGCTGATTCCTTACCTGACCCCTCATCTATGTCAGTTGTCTATGTCCATCCTGTTGGGAACTGCAGTCCTTGTACTGGGGTGCCATGTTGCAACTGTTTTCTAAATATAATGTTATGCAAGATGGCACACCCACTCAGTATTCTGGCAGAGGTGAAAGGATAACATTGTAGGGCACCTTCAGATGTACCCAGATAGCAGAAACATGATTTGAGTAGACCATGCTCTATGATATTTCTAGTCTGTGCATATGCAGTGTTGTAACCTTGCTCAGTGGAGCTGTGCTGTTTTTTCACAGGATTCATGAGCCATGGTTCTAGGGTATATCCTACATCTCCCGCTAGATGTCTTTGTAGGAAGTCACTCCTTGCAAACCTTAGGTAAAGGCCACAGGTGTGCCAGTGTGGGAATCATAGAAACTGCCTGGGTGGCCTACACATGTATTATTAGATGATACCTTGTACATTACAGATCACCAGACAGTTAAGGGAGTGGTCACTTTTGTTATCCTAATGTTTGATTCTGTTAACACATCTCCTTCCCAGTTTACCAGTTGTGGCTTTTATTTCAATGTGGGTGAAGTTTATGCCCCCAGTACTTCAGGGAAATGAGCCATGGCACAGAAATGTTGCATGGTGGTAGCTCTCTCCTCTGCTCCCCCACATGTTGAAGTACTACATTGAGAACTGATGTAGTATTCTTGAGGCAGATGCATGTGACACTCCCTCTGTATCCCCTGTAGGTTAATGAAAAGTTCATGTAGCTAGGATACATAAAACACACATACCTTGGTATCAATTGGAAAGGGTTCTCCATGATTTCCACAAGGCGTCAGATGGGGCTTGGAGATGTCTACTCTTTCGTGTATGGTTTCCCTGTCCACTCTGTAGCTGTCAACATTTCTATTTCATGTAGTCTATGATAGGTCAAATATGGTCTAAAAACTCTATGTCTTTGAGGGGGACATATGGCAACAATAGCAGCAGCATCTTGTATGAGATCTTGTTGCAGATTTTCTTTTAAAGTTTTCCTGTGGCTGTAATCAAGAATGTTTTGGAATTCAGAGCTAAAGTGAACTTGCTGTGTTGGAATAGGTTTTACACATTCCTGAATCTCTCCACCACTTTTTTTTTTTTTGCTTGATTAGCATACAGCATGCCTCAGTACATGATTGTTAGCATATTCTGCTACTAACCCTTGTTTTGCTGCTAGCTGCAACAGGTACTGCTGTTGCATTCTCATGAAGTTAAAACATACCTGTCAACAGTACCATTTTATTCAGTGCATTCTGACTTTTATTCTCAGTGTAGTGCGTCTCATGAATTTTTGATTAATCTCCACTGTATATGATTTTTGAGATGTGGCCACTGTTGTAAATGCATTGTGATCAGGGAATGCAATAAAAACTATTTGGATAGGATTCGATTCATACCACAATACATAAAAAATCAATTTGTAGCAGCAAAATAGCTGATGATATGATGTGATTGGGGCAGGCCAAATCTGTAGAGGAGCGACAGTGAGTAAGTACATATCTAGTCAAGTTGAAAAGGAGAGGTATCAGCTGCAACTGTGCAAGTCTCATCTTTTGGAGAGCAAGGAGGCTGAAGGATTAGCTAACAAGTAGTAATATGATGTTTGTTGCAGATGTCATATAAGCATTAGTTCCTTTTAATGAGGTCCATCTTCAATTAATATTCTTTTGTTTTGTTTTTTGATAACTGGCATCTTCTTTTAGTAGTTCATTAGTAATGCCCGGGGAAGGTGTGTTGTAGGAAATATCAGCTCAGCTGTGAAAGCAGAAACGGGTAACTAAATGAGGCTAATCCACCTGCTACTGTCACATGTAGTACTCCACCAGATGCATCGTAGCAAGCACTTCCCTTTACCCTTGGCATTACTGCTGTTGGTAATTCCTACTTAGCACTGCACGCATACACTTCATAAATGCATGGTTTTGTACTGATGAGTAAGTGCTCCTGGTAGACTGTATTGGGTTCCAGTTCTCTAATCTCTCATCATAGTCACTGTGTGCATTCCATTGGCAAGGGAGTAAATACACAATGAATTTCAGAAAAAAAGCATACTGTAAAAGTTTGAAAATATTGTTTTCATAGATTATTACTAGGCTAACTGCCCTTGCAAGCCTAGCTAATTATCCCTTGTGAGACTCAAACCCTGCACTTTGTGTTTGTAAGGCAAACACCTTAACCATTAGGCCATCCTCCCAACCCCCTGAATTGAAGTTGAAAACTCATTTATTTTCCTGAGGAATGACTCTGGGCTGGGACTGCAGCAGTTCAAGTTAACCACAGTTTTATACCAATTTAATGTCTTTAGGGTTTCTGTAAAATAAGCACATGATGTATTTTGTCAGAAATAATGCCTATAACATGCTGCATAAATCTAGTTTGGTACAAAGCTACAATAAACTCTTCTGTATGAATCGACTTTAGTCCAAGGCATGTTTTCTATTGTTACCAGCCTGCTGCTTCCTTTCCAGTTTGTTGTTGTTGGATTGTTTTTTTGATTTACTTAAAGAGCATGCCTCGCTGAAATGCTTCTCAATCTTACTGACTCTGGTAGGGGGATCTTCCTTCAATTAAATTTACCCCTGATTTACATGACCATGCAGTGACTCAGTGGGGCAAACATTTTAAAAACTGTGAACATAGAATAGTCTTTTGTTTCTAAGAGCAGCAATGTTATGCTTCCTTTTGCAGAAGCCCTTTATCCTTAAATATGTTTTCACCAGCTAAGGGAGACTTTAAAAGGCAGTTATACAGTAAACTGATCAGTAAGCAGTTTATCAGCATAGCATTGCCTTCAGTTTCATTCAGTTCCATCACTCTCAAACTAAACCCATCGTGAGAAACGTACTTATTTTGAGTCTTAGATATTCCATGTTCCACACAATTCCACACTAAAAGGGTATGCCAGACATTCATTAATATTTTTTTAACAAATGGCCATGGTAATTAATGCTGAAGCACTGATTCATCAACAGAACTTATTGTAAGTGTGAACTGACAGTTTTAACCACACTATGAACGTCCTAGTTAAAGTTGTTAGTAAGCGTTCCACTCTGTGCCCATTTTTAGACATTATGAAAGGTACTGTACTACATTCTGAAAACCGAAGACTGAGAGCTATAACCAAAAACACAGACCTGAGAAATAAATTCCAGTCTAGCCTTCTCATATGTAATAACCAGGAATTTAGGGAATGTGTTCTCAAAAACAAGAAGCAACAGCCTTCTAACCAATGAGTTGACAGAGCAAGTAGAAGATAATGTCATTTACCCTCCTCACCCAAGTACCCTAACCATTTCTAATCACCCTAGGCATCATCCTAAGTCTCCTCTTCATAAAATCATTGAATTCTCCTCGTCATACTTTAAAACCAGAACACAGTCAGAAGTGCAACAACTACTGGGATAGGTAGACACAGCCTACAATGCTAAATTTCACACATTATATCCCAAATTGCTCAAGTTAGCCAGCCAGGCCTTTAGCAAACCCAAGCTCATGTATACAGTCACAAATTTACTACTAAAATCATTTTACACAACTTCAAATATGCTTTGATTACTCCTCTTGCTAAGTGCCCCTTCCCATATGTCTGCAAGTGACTTTCACCCTATTGCCATTCTCTGCCTCTTTGCTAAGTTACTCAAAAAAATTGTCTACGACCAAACCATGAAATGCATTATAAAATATAGCATCTTTACTGGCATACAGCATGGCTTCTGACTTGGTTACAGCACCCAAACACTGATGGACCAAATATGTGCCAGCTTCATGCAATGTAAACTCACTGATGCTGTTTTTCTAGACCATAAGCTCACAGTTGAAACAGCTGATTAGGTTTACCTGTTGCACAAATTGTCAGTCTGTGATTTCCTATCAGAAGTAGTTCAATGATTTAACAATTATCTTGACAAGAATACTAGGTCCAACTGACACTACTTGATCTGGTACCAGGCACAGAGCCCCACAAGATTCAGTTTTTGCCCACAGTTATTCTCTCTCTCTCTATATATATATATATATATATCTAAATGATTTTCCCTGGTAACTGCCTCAAATTAACACGGATGATGTTGTCATTACCAGGTCCAGTAAATGTTCATCACCCCTTAACAAAAGTCTTCAGGATGATTTTAAAGCAGTATGGAACTGTCTAAACATGACTAAGCTGTGTATCAACACAAACAAAACCTCTGTAATGCAGTTTGGCACACCCCAAAGTTACCTAGGTATCTCCATAGACCAAAACCTCTCTTTTCATGCTCATACTGAAATCCACGTTACCAGAGTTTCAACCCATTTAAAAGACACCTACAAAATATCCAACTTTCTACAGAAGCCAGATGAGCAATTGCTGTAAAGTTGCTGCTCTGTAGTTGGAAATATCGGCTACCAGCAGTTGCTCTACTGCTTGCCCAGGATACTGCTCTTATTCAATCTACTGAAACCAAAATTCTCAGATTTTTCCCATGTAGTAAGCATTAGAGAAGACCACAACAGTATACTAATGGCAAATAAATGGCCTCTTGTAACGGCAAGACCTTCATTACTTATGAAGAAACTTACCTTCAAAATACTGCACCACTGATATAGTCCACCTTTCCTAAACAAACTATAACTCAAAAGTCACAGCAGCACTCATAAAAGCAATAGTGTTCAGCTGCATAGACCACCATTCACACTAAGCATATGCAAAAAGACATTCCCTCGGATTCACTATGCCCTGCACGGCGTGCAGGAGTTCAAGCAGGCAATATGTCTGCAGTGCGATCCAGTAACAGCCTTCAGGGGCGTGCACGAGAGCCCCTGCACTAATCCTGCATGGGCTAAGCCCTTGTATGCAGGAGAAATCCATGCAAATGAGGTGATTTTGTGATCCAGGAAGCTTGCGACTATCCATACAGGACTAGTGCAATCTGCAGAAATGTACTCGGTTAGTAACCAAGTACATTTCTGCAAAATCCAAAACAGAGCTGTGACAACTCCAAATAAATGCTGCATTTAATTGAGGAAGCATGCCAGTGACCAAGTATAAGGCCACTGGCATTGCAAACAAAACAAAAAATAAAAAAATCAACTTTTAATTTTTTTTTAGTCGATCTCGGCTGTTTAAGTGTAGGGCAGCGGCGGGCAAATGGGATCGGAGGGAAAATAACAAAATAAACCTAAATTAAGCATTCTAACTAAAATCAGTATTCTGCCATGCAAGTCAATGGCAGGCAGAAGACAACATAGCCAGTGAGTAGTGGTTGCTAAATGGCGAGGCTCAGTGTGAGCCATGTAACTATACATCAACAGGCAATCCTATGCAAATGAGGGGAATGAAAGTGAATCCCAGTTTTCCCCAGCATGTGAGTCAGGTCCCAACAGTGTAAGAGCAGGAATAGCTTGGTGCAAGCCTAGGAGTTAAGTGACATCATGGGGGGTGTGTGTCAGGCATACTGTATGTGGATTGGAGCCCTGTGGCTCCGGTTTGCTCCTAGCTTAGCACAGCTAAGCTAGGGGGTGTGTCTAAACCTGCCTAGCATTCTTTACAAAGCCTAAGCGTGTGTGTGTGCCACGCACCAGGTTTTACAGGAAGAAAAAAGAAGTTAAACCAGAAAATAGCAGCAGTGTGCACATTTGAGCACTGTGTTTCTACAGAGCACAGACGGGCTTAAACAGGAAGGCAATGGGGAGGGAAAACAGCAGTAGGAATGTAATCAAGGTGAACTAGCTTAGCTGGCAGGTGAAATGTATCAGAATCAGCCAATTACACAGGCAGCAGACCAGCCCAGCCCAGAACACCACTATAAACTAAGCAAACATCTTCCCCTCTGGTTTTTCCCATACTCTACACCACTGGTGTAAACAAGCGGGAAACTTTTAACACGCACAGCAGAAAATGATAGGGGCTGCAATAGCTATTATACAGCTTGTGGAAGAGTCTGAGTGTGGTAAGGATGTGAATGCTGTCAACCAACTCACAGTGAGGAGACGGAGATGAATGTACAGACCCAGGGTAACCTACCAGAGGCTACATGAGCTGGAGATAGTGGAGCACTATTGGGTGGACAGGGACCTCCTACAGCAAATTTTTGAACTGTGCCAGCCACGCCTGACACACAGAACAAACAAGAGGGTAACCCATCCCAGTGGATACCAAGGTATGTGTAGGCCTAAGAATACTAGCTGCAGGTACCTTCCAAAGGCTAACTGGGGATATGATGGGGATTTTACAGGCATCAGCATCCAGGGTACTCCACCAGTTCCTGGATGCCATGTCAGCACATGTCGGTGAGCACATCATTTCCCCAACATCCGTGAGGCATTGGCCAGCAATATGCAACTATTCCACCAAATAGCAGAATACCCTGACATAGTGGGTGCTATAGACTGCATGCACATATGCATCAAAGCACCACCTGGTGAGCGGGGTAGGGTCTACATCAACTGCAAGGGCTTCCCCTCCATCAACTGCCAAGTCGTGTGTGATGCCCAGGGCATAATAATGAATGTGTGTACTGACTGCCCTGGAAGCTATCATGATTTCCACATCTGGCATCTGACGCAGCTGTACCAGAGATTTGCTAATGGGGACATCCCTCATGGTCACCTAGTGGGGAATGCTGGATACGCACTGGAGCCATGGATGATGACACTCATCAGAAATGCACACACACCTGAAGAAGAACTCCATAATGAGGCACACGCACAGACCAGAATTATAGTAGATTGTGTGTTTGGGGGTCTCAAGTCATGGTTCTGGTGCCTGCACACATCTGGTGGAGCCTTGCAGTACTCACGAGCTACATGTACCCAAATTATCCTTGTATGTACCATGCTGCACAATATGATCCTGCAGAAACAGCTGCAGCAGGAACAGCACGGGGCAGGGCCACACAGCCCCCCCCCACCATTGCCAAGGCCTGCACAGGCACAGAGTGACTCGAAGGAGGAACAACCTGAGCCTGCCCCACTAGGCAGAAGGAGGCATGCCCAGTATGCCCTGATCTTGGGAAAGAGGCAAAGCATAGCAGCTACACTGATACAGGAGGGACCCAGGGAATAACACCTCTTTCCGACTCTCACATACAGTAAAAGGGATGCTAAACATTACACTACCTGTGCCTAACCATGTGTATGGAGTGTACTGTGTGCATCCGACATAGGCAGCCCTGCAGTACCACCCTCAATACTGGGTCACCCACAAGGTAAGTGACTCACACATGCCAGTCGGGGGGGGGGTCACATAACCAGCAACAGTCACAGCCAGCAGGACAGGTGTAGACAAACACAAATAAAGGCTGTGCTATGGCCTCTGAATGAGGCCTATGGGTAACCTCCCCTCCCAAGGCTTACACAGACAGACTACAGCAGGTCAGGCAGTGGGATGTCAGTTCTGAAGGGTAGGATGTCAGAAACCAATATGTAGGTAACTAAAGGCTAAGATCTGTACTACACTGGTATGCCTCTAGCCAGCACGATAGGTAAGACTACAGACTGAAATGGAGTACCCGACATACCAGTACAGTCCTAGCAAATGTGTACGAGAGTCAGGTGTGCCCTCCCATCCTACGTAGAAATATAGTAACAGTCAGGTGTGCCCCCTAATCCTGTGTAGAACTGTAGAAATAGTCAGGTGTGCCCCCCCCATCCTATGTAAAAATATAGTAACAGTCAGGTGTGCCCCCCCCCCAATCCTGTGAAGAAATATATAAATAGTCTGGTATTCCCTCCATCCTATGTAGAAATATAGTAACAGTCAGGTGTGCCCCCCCAATCCTGTGTAGAAATGTAGAAACAGTCAGGTGTGCCCCCCCACTATGCAGAAATGTAGTAAGAGTCAATGTGAAATGATCGATGGATACCCTGCAGAGACAGCATGCTACCTGTCGATGTACAACACAAAGGTCAGCACTGCAGTACAAACTACCTGGACTCAATCCACTCATGTAATACAGATGGCCATACTGCGCATGCTCACACACTTAAACACATGAAGGCCATGTCTGCAAACACCAGTGGACCAGAAATATATGGCAGTCACAATTGTTAGTGCAGACACTCGTCAGTATGCTCCACTTATACCTTGCACACACAGTGGATAGGAATACAGACATATATGTAAGGACAACACACTATAATAAGCCAAAGATAGATGGACATAGATGTGTGGAAGAGGGTGACTGTGACAAGGAGCCATCCAGGCCTGTCCCACCCAGCACACAGCCAAAGGACCCCAAACGCATGAGGTGCAGATGTCACTCACTGCAGATACTAGACACCAGCATCTGTCAGCATGACGACTATGTGGTGCACGTGCCAGCTGTGCAACATGACTGTACAAGCAAGTAGTCATCTAGCAGCTGTATACATGTACAAAATATGACGCTGTGTGCCCCCACGTGTGGTGTGTCAACCTCTAGATGAATGGGTTTTGGCCCATGTACACACACTGCCCTCCCTATAGCCCTACTATGACAAGCCTGCTGAGGTTATCCAATGTGAAATACATCTTTGGGAGAACTGTAGCCCAGTAATCTCTGTGGCATGTCCCATAACTGTGCACTGCTGTAGTGTGATAAACTAGTTAAGTAGGAGTTTTAATCTCAGATGTGGAAAAAGTGTTTGCGTGTGTGTCTGACTGTGTAGACAGCAATGATTTTTAGGGTAGTCACACTACCAACAGTTCAAATGCTCAGTTTTGGCAAGGCTGCTGATGTCATCCACCTAGAAATACACCTCTGGGAAAGTTGTAACCTAATAATTTCCATAGTGCATCCTGTAACTGTGTACTGCTGTAGTGTGATAAAGTAGTTAGGTGTTCTAATCCCAGACATGACAAGTGTGTGTGTGTGTGTTTGTGTCTGTCTGACTCTGTCTGTGTAGAGAACAATGCTTTTTAGGGTCTATATCAGTTCAACGAAACAGCACATCATCAAATACAACAAACTCGAACTTCTAACCACAAAATCTAAAAACATCGAAAGCTCAGAACAGCGAATTTTTTTCCCTGGGAAAAAAATCACTGTTCCGAGAAACACACACACAACACAAGCACACCAGAAAAACAGCAATCCATACATATACACTTAAAATCCTACATCTAACCCTACACTAAACTGTACATACAGTACTATCTATCCACTATCCTTAACCCAAACCCTAACCCTAAGGTCTGTCACTATCGCACACTCACCTCACCTGCGCCCTAACCCTAACTCACATACCCCGCCCTAATCATAAAGTCTATCACTATCGCACACTCACCTCTCCCGCACCCTAACCCTAACTCACATACCCCGCCCTAACCGTAAAGTTTATCACTATTGCAAACTCACCTCACCCGCACCCTAACCCTAACTCACATACCCTACCCTAACCCTAACATCCACACAATCGCACACTTACCTGAACCCAACCCATAACTTTCCACCACAGTGCTGAAAATAGCGAAGCCACAGAAACGGACAACCAAATTCTTTCCCTAGGAAAAGATTTGGTTATCTGCAACTTCACTATTTTCAGCGTTCACTGTTTTCGGTTCGATATTAGACCATTCGAAGTATTAACATTTCGATGATCTAATATAGACCCTGCTTTTTAGGGTACTCACATTCCCTACAATTTATATACTCAACTTTGGCAAGGCTGCTGATGTCATCCACCTAGAAATACACCTCTGGAAAAATTGCAGCCTAGTAATCTCTGTAGCGCATCCTGTAACTGCATACTGATGTAGTGTGATAAAGTAGTTAGGTAGGCGTTCTACTCCCAGACATGGCAAGTGTGTGTGTGTGTCTGTGTCTGTCTGTGTAGAAGATAATGCTTTTTAGGGTACTCACACTCCCTACAATTCATATGCTCAACTTTGGAAAGGCTGCTGATGTCACCCACCTAGAAACACACCTCTGGGACAGCTGTAGCCCAGTAATCTCCATAGCATTTGCCATAACTGCATACTGTTGTAGTGTGATTTAGAGCTGTGGTAGGGTTCCATCCCCACCCATGGCAATTCTGGATGTTTTGTGTGTATTTCAATGTCTGTGTATGGATCAAAGCATTTTAGGCTAGTCACACTCACTACAATTCAAATGTGCAACTTTGGCAATCCTGCTGATGTCATTCATTGTGAAATACACCTTTGGGGAAAGAGCTTGCCAGTAATCCCTGTGGTGTGTCCTATAACAGCTTCATGCTGTAGTGTGCTGTAGACCTCTGTTAGGGATTCTATACCCACACATGTCAGTTGTGGATGTTTTGTGTGTGTCACTGTCTGTGTAGGGAGCAATGCATTTTAGGCTAGTCACACTACTACAATTAGAATGTCCTACTTTGGCAAGCCTGCTGATGTCATCCAATGTGATATACACCTTTGGGGAAGGAGTATGCCAGTAATCTCCATGGCACGTACTATGACTGCATAGTGCTGTAGTGTAATAAACTAGTTAGGTAGTGGTTCTACTCCCAGACATGACAGGTGTGTGTGTGTGTGTGTGTGTGTGTGTGTGTGTGTGTGTGTGTGTGTGTGTGTTTGGAACTTGTATCCTGTGTGGTGGTGTTTGTGAGTGTGTGGCCAATGTGGAGTGCCTTTTGAATAATTCTTATATGGTGGCCCTAATATATATCGCAATGTCCACCATACAGGGATACCAGATGTGAAATAGCTGGGAGGCTGGGATGCAAAGCCATACCCATACATGTGACATCAAGGCCAGGCAATCACAGTTAGCAACCCCAGTATTACCCAGAGCACACTCTCAACCTATGTCTCACACACACACACATGCCTAGGCAACAGCCAATATGTGGGTAGTACACTGCATATTGGCCACTGATAGTAACTGTGGGGTGAAAACAATGGGCTACAGAGGGCATGGCACCCTGTCCATCTGTTCAATATGCACGTACATGCAGACAGTGCACCCTCCCCATGTTCCCCAATGGAAACCTGCAACATCTGTGGTGCCATCACATGTGACCCACAAAGGACATACCATGCCTGACAACATGCCCTGTATGGACAGATGCCACTGACACCAGGGGAATGCCATTAGTATGCTATCAATGTAGGTGCAGGTTGAACCTGCTGCCCATTACCAGTTCCCACCACAGGTGGGTAAGACTGGCACATCTGATGATAATCTGTGTTCACAACATGGGCCAGACACCCCAGGTACAGTTCCACATGTCAGTGTACATGCATGTGGGAGGTGTGCACATCCTAGACACCATCCATGTCATGGACTAAGGAACACATACATGGCAAGCGATGCACAGCATTGGCTACACACATTAGTCACCCAGGTGACTGGATGGGGGATACAATACCCACCTGTGTGGGCAAATGCAGAAACCACAGCCCTGAGCCACAATGCAGACCATTGTCATGTGACCTGACGCCAAGGTATACCCATTGCTTAGCCTTGTATAGCCATCTGGCACAGTCGACCACCACACACCCATGCAGACATGCACCCATGCATGTCAGTACTGGCACCCTTTGTGTTTGTGTGTGTGTTGTATGATGTGTATGTTTACATCCACACTCACTACAACCCCCACTGGCATACTGAAGCATGCTGTCTGATGTCAGTCACCCCCCCCATACTCTTTGCCCATACAATCTCCGTATGACCCGTGTGGTGCATTTGATACATGCACAGTGATGTGTTGTGGCAATCTCACTACTGATGAGTTTTAATCCTGGCCCTGCCAAGTGTGTCAATGTGTTTGTGTCCCTATGAAAGTGTGGCTGTGTTGACAGTGACCCCTGTTCATGCGGACAGGCACATGTACATCACCTACCATATAGCTACCGTATTCCTGTTGCAGATGTCACTCACCATAACATATATGTTCTGAGGACTCCACAACAGGTAACACATGTGGTGCATCCAGTAACTGCATAGTCGTCAGGGGCTTGATTCCCTATGCTGGTAGGTGTGTGACACAAATATGCTTAAGTTTTACTCTCCCACCCCTCCCTGACTTGTGTTTGCCTCTGTCTGCCTCTCCCACTCCCTCTCTGGTGGATCTGGAGACCTACACCTGCTTTGATTTGTCAGCAGCATGTGTATTTTAAGTGATGCTCATGATCAGCTGATGGCCTCTGCACGACTTGCAGCCCTCCCCTAGCCGATTGCATGTGGAACAGCTGTGGCAGCATTCCCATAGCCAATTGCATGGAAACACACTCCAATATCTAGGAACATCATGTTGGTGTTGGCACTTTTCATTCACTGTGAGCAGGAACTAGATCTGTTGTTTGACAAACAGCATCTCAGATGGATTGGGGATTTACCTCTAACAACATACACTGTGGAAACAGGGCAACACACAGGAGGGGGATATGCCTGACCTGACTACAGACTGTAAGTGCTGCTATGCTGCATTTCGAGTAATGTTGGTTTAACTGTACGTGTGTGGCTATGGCTGTCCTAAATGTCCTGCCATGTCAGTTCTATGTTTATGAGGAATCTCCATCTGCAGGGTCATCTGCAGACTGGGCAGTGTGTTGTGCCTTTGGTTTCATGTGTTACCCATGGAGCATCTATCTGTGTACTGCAGAAAGTAGTGTGAGGATTGCAGTCTGTAGATGGTGACAGCTGTGACAGTTACTGACATCATATCCCTCATAGGACATATGTTGCAACAAACCCTGTTACAACAGTAAATGTATGAGGTTATCACAGCAACATGTCAATATTGGCCCTGTGTATGGGCTTCCAGCCCCAACTCTGTCAACCTTTGCACATATGTCGTGCATGAAGAGGTGCATATGTGCTGTACACCATAATTAGTGTCATCATATCTGATAACAAGCCAGTGAGATGTCAGATTGCTACACATGTTATGTACAGTAGGGGTTATATTTGATGATATAACCTGGACATACTGTGGTTGTTTGTACAGTACTGAGGTCTGTGTACTTATGGTGAATGTTGAAAGTGTGTGCATTGTTAATACGTACCTTGGCCTGTGTACAGACTGTGATAGTTGTCATTGTCCTAGGTCCCGTCCTATCTGATGTTACATGCTGCTTCACTGTATGTTACCGTATTGGCTTATATGTTTGTAGGGCCATGCACACACATGTCCCATATCACAGTCAGCCATCAGACCAAACTGTGTAGTGGCCCAGTATATGTAGGATTAGTGTGTGAGTGGCACATATGAGGATGGTGTTGAGCAGATAGTCCATATACTGTAATATTATGCTAGCTTGCTATATGTGGCTGTGGCTGTGTTGTCATTGGTTGTTATTATGCACTTTCACACAGATGTATCTTACCCTGTGCTGTGACATGCCTGTGCAGCCTGCTATATATGCAGGTACATGTGCATTCCCCCATAGGAGATGTAGGCCAGTTTTGAGTCAGTCTGCCTTTAGCCTGCACAGTGCATTGTTACATGCCTAGCAGCTTAGTGCACTTGCCCAGTGAGATGTCATGTGCAGATACTTGTTAGATGTACTGCTGCCAGGCCTCCCTTAACAGTCATGTATGTCAGACAGAGCAGTGGAATGCTGTACAGATGTATGTCAATATCTAGTGGGTAGTATGTGGCCATGGCACCCCTGTACCAGTGGGTAGTATGTGTCAGGCCAGACAGGTGTGTGTGAATGCATAACCTATGGTGGCATATGTATACCAGTTATGTGTTATATCCATCTACATGGCTGTAACATCCATATAGTCAGGCATGGTACACATGTTTTGCACTAAGGGGTTCTGTGTATACCTCTGGACTGTGCAGAGTGTGTCAGAACGTCCACACATATTGGCCAATATCTCTGCTGCAGTTGACAGGGGCAGTACATGCTAGCAGCGGTACTTTGCTATGATGTCCTTAGGATGTCTGTCAGCAGCCAATGGCACACATGTGGAAAGCAGATGTAACCCCCCCCCCCACATGCACCATGTCTGTGAACACAATTCCAATTACTGTAGCAATAGTATATAGAACTGTAATAGTACACAAATAAAGGTTTTCCATTCCTGCAAACCTGTATGTGGTGTTTTTTTCCTATGACCTCTCTGTGGCTATATGTTGCAGGCAATGATTGTCATTTGTATGGGTGGCCCATACAGTGTCCAGTTGTTCAGGTGTGAACTGTAGGCATAGCGGCTGTTCCATATTTTGTGCATCTCCTACATATGTATCTTACTGTACATATCTGTGTGTGAATGTGTAGTCACATGTATATCTATATATATGCAAATATATATATATATATATATATATATATATATATATATATATATATATATATATATGTATATCTGTATCTGCATATATGTGTCTGTGTATATGTATCCTGGGGATGTTTGTAGCTTCAACATTTTATACTGAACTTCCTACACATTTTATCTGTGTTCAACAGTGTGGGTAACACTGCTTAATACAACAGTACTATTTATAGAATGCAACACTACAACAACATATGACAGCAGAATGTACACAAGCACTCCAGGGGTTATACTTTTAATCACTACATTTTACACCTTTTTTCCATGCAACCTATATGACAGTCTTCCTGCCATATTGTCTGGTTTATTCAGTACATCCCATACACAATACATTTTATACTGGTACAACACTTTCTAGTACTGTTATATTTATTTATGACAGTACATGCAAGAATATTACTAACCTGCCTCGCAATGCAGCCTTTGCAGCCTAGCAGCATGGACTTGCTGGTTTGCAGCCTGCTCATCTGTAGCTGTCGGAGAAATACAGTGATATGTAGCCATTACCTGTCCATAGTATACACAAGCCAGGCAAGCATTATCTATGTAGTAGAATGAGTACTTACTCAGTGCTGGGGCATCAGCCATCTGCCTGGATTCTTGGATCCACTGGTCCAAGAGATCACTCCTCCACTGCTTCAGGTCAGCATGGCTATGCCTGACATGCTCACCAGTCCGGTGGATACCAGTGGCACTGGTGAGGTCACGGGCGAGACTGTCCCAGGCATCCGCTTTATACTGTGAGCCCTGGTATGGGCCCTGCAGTAGCCTCTACTCATGGTGTTTTACCAGGAGCCATACCATGATTCTGGACTCCTGGGTGCCCCAGCACTGCTCTCTAAATTGAGTGCCTTCCCCAACTCCAGCCATTCTGCCTACAGTAGGGAGCTGCAACCAGTTATGGGAATTATTGGTGCCTGTGGGCATTAAATATCCCTGATTTCCCACACTTTCCCATGATTGGACAGTTTTGAAAAGGCTAAGCTATGGGCACATCTGCTTACCTAATATTGGCATTGCTTAAAGGGGCATACCACTGGGCAGATTGAGTTAGCTGACCTACACATTGCTTACACCACGTAAGCTGACCTGTGCAATGCTTAGCATTGCTTAATATCTTATTAGCATTATATTTTCCTTTTGACATTGATTTATTATTTGTTACATGTTATATCTGTGTCTGGTATCTGTGATTCATGTGTATGTACACTGTATGGGGCCTGTATGTAGCAGGTTATACAACATCACACTGTACATAGATTCATTTCACATGTTCAGTTTGATTTTCCTATGGTGAGGATTTGTTTGTTGAAACCTCAATCTTATGTACTGCTGTGATGACTTAGTGGTTAACTACTGTGACTGTAGTGTGCAGGGTCCTGGATTCGAGCCTTGCAGTGGCTGTTTATTTTGTTGCTGGGCAGAACATGGGTCATTGGATACAGAGTGATTAAGGCACTTTAAAGCAGTTGTAAGTGGGTGTGCGTGTGTTTGTGCGGAGCTAAGCACTGCTAACTTCCAGTTACGGTTTCTTATAGTCAGTAAGCTTCCAGATTGCTTAATCTGTGTAGGCAGTGCTTACCCCTACACAAATGCACTCAAACACACTTATTAGTGCTTATTTATGCTACTACTGCTTAGCTGTGCTTAGACCTGCTTACTAGTGCCTTATTCATTATGATACTGATACTTCACATGTGCATTTCCTGCAGTACTCTAGTTCATAAATATGTGTTATTTAGTGGGTTTTGCAACAAAAATATTGGTTATAACGTGATTTGCCATGTAAAATAGACTGTGCTGCAGTGGGACTCAAACCGGGAATGCGTGCTTGTTAGGTGAATGCTCTGCCCACTACACTATTGCTGTGCTGCTTCATTTGCATATATCTTCCTTGTTATCCTTCAGCCTTTTAAGCTTCTTTAACCGTAGCTAAGAGATGGGCACTCTCGCGCACCTATGGTTAGCTTTAATCGGATTTAAAAAAAAAAATAAAAGGGTTTCTTCATTTACTTTTTCTGTACTGTTGCTGCTGTACACATGGGGAACTGTTGGTAGGGATCTGCAGACACCTATGAGCAAGCTCACTCATTTCGTCCCACTTTCTGCTGTTCTACATTGCAGGGGCATGTTTATTCTGCGAGCTCTGCTCTCAGACACGTCCACTGCACTCGTACATGCTCCATGTAAGCCTAGGAGCTTGGGCAGCGCGCCTTCATTGATATGCATGGCGTGCTGCCGTCCTGCTCCTAAATGGGCGCTTCTGTGCAGGACTAAGCTAGTCCTGCACAGAAGATTGGTGAACCCGGGGGATTATCTAAGACTACATCAGCCTCATGGAATGAAATCCCAGCAGATATCAGGAATGTCAAAGATGTGCATGCATTCAAGGAAGTGCTGTGGGATCATCGTTATTAAAAGAACAAATGTATTTCTGCTACAGATATAGACTAATTATTCCTCATCAGTTGCTGAGTCAGCAATGTTGCAATTCAGAGAGGTTCTTGTGGGGGTGAATTAAATTGCCTTCTTGGATAATTATTCATTTTTCTGCAGTTATCCCCCCACCACCTTAGTAATGGGTGCTAACACAAGCACTGCCCCTTCTCCCACCCCTAATCCTTCACCTTACCTTAAAAAAACATCTTGTAACACTAACACTAGTCAAACAAATGGAAGGCTAGTGTTATGGGGGTGGGAGTGGAGTTGATGTGAAGATCAGGAGAGGAAGTAGTTTTCCTTTTTCAATCTTTTGCAGGTTCGATATTTAGAGTGTTCATTTTTATGTAGTTTCAAATTTCTTAATGCCAGTTTGGTACTATCCTGATCATCCACAGCTCCTCTGTGCTGGTCCTGCACTTTAGGCTGCTTGTTTTCACCTCCCGTAATCCATCCCAGGTGCTCCCTCCCTGCTTTAAATGCAAAAGGAATACCTCCGGCCATTACCTGAAGACACCCTGAATTGGCCAGCTTGCCTGGTACTTAGAAAAATACTACTGAGAAGACCCCCCCAACAAGATTGTGTAAATTAATCCATCCCGGGTGCTCCCTCCCTGCTTTAAATGCAAAAGGAATACCTCCGGCTATCACCTGAAGACACCCCAAATTGGCCAGCTTGCCTGGTACTTAGAAAAATACTACTGAGAAGACCCCCCCCAACAAGATTGTGTAAATTAATCCATCCTGGGTGCTCCCTCCCTGCTTTAAACACAAAAGGAATACCTATGGCCATCACCCGAAGACACCCTGAATTGGCCAGCTTGCCTAGTACTTAGAAAAATACTACTGAGAAGACCCCCCCCAACAAGATTGTGTAAATGTATGTTGCTTAACACTAATTAAATGTAGACTTGATGTACTATCTATAGAGTTAATCTGCCCTCCCATGTGTGCATTCTAGCAGCCTACCACAGACCTTTTGCCCTCTCCCCCTCCTGTTATCACTACCCTAGAATATATTTAAACCTAAGACTGGTCCAACTATCCCTGCTGTTTGCTATCTCCTTCTACCGTTAGGTGGCAGCATCTACCAATATAAATCCTAGATATTCTTTATAATCCCAACAAGTTTTATTTTTTCACAAACAGTTGGTTATGAGTTAATATCCTTAGACTGTAAATATCTTCTCCCCCTCTGCTAAACCACCCTCTATAAAGGCAGCCTTCTTTTTTTGTCTGGAAATATTTAGCTCACACCTTCCAACTACAGCCTTTAAACTGCTCTTTGCTGATACTTTTTCTGCCATACTCACCTCTAGTGTTCTTTCCCACTCCATTTGCCCTACGGGCTCACTCCGCTCCCCTACCCTGTCCCCATTTCCCACCCACCCCCAGTACTCCTAGCTTTATTCCTATCTTACCCCACCATCTCAGCCTAATTACCCAATATCAGCTCCCCCTCATTACTCCTCCCACCTATAGCAATCCTTCTTAAACTCTGTAATCTGTACTCCACCCAATAATTATAGTCCCCTCCTCTTTCCTTAAATCTCTAGAATACCTCCATCACTTTTAAACCCTTTCTTCTTCATAGCCTTCTCTATTTTCCTAACCACTCATACCACTCTCTCTTTGCTCCAACATGCTCTTCTCAAGTTATCACGCACCTCCAATCCCCCAGCCTCCTCTTTCTGTTCCTACTTCCCTTATACTATGCTACCTCATATTCCACCTATGCTTGTCCAATACCACTTACAAAGACAACTACCATACAAACCCACCTTCCCCCTCACTCTTACTCCCATTTCTACTCTATCTCCTCTTCTCTCATTCAGCCAAACCCTTTGCACCTATTCCACCCTAAACTCTTCTCCTCTAATGTCAAGATGCTGTCACCTGCTCCAATCTACAATCTACCAAAATTCATGCCTGGCAGACCAATATGGCTAAAGGATATCTCCTTCAACAACCTAGTCCAAGCTGGTGATATCCATCCTAACCCTGGTCCTACATCCTTTATTAACAACACTCATCCCTTAGCCTCTTCCTCCTATCTCAACGCCCTAAAGATTTTTACAATTAATGCACAAAATCTAAACAACAAAGTACACCAATTTCAAGCTTGGTTAAGCCATAACCAACCAGATATCTTAGCCATCTCTGAAACCTGGCTCAAGTCCTTTATCTTTGACTCTGAGATTCTGTCCCCAGGATTTCATTGTCTCAGAAATGACCGACTAAATAAAAAAGGTGGAGGCACCGCCCTAGTGTATTCCAACCTTCTTACCGTAATTCCTCTCCAAATTCCAATTCCTCAATTCCAGAACACTGAACTAACTGCTGGAATTCTAAAACTAAATAAACAAAAAATATCTGCATCATTTCCCCATATATCTCACCTGGTAACGATATCTCTACACTCAACAATATTCTCCTATGGGCCTCTACTGAAATTAACTATGAAACTTATATCCTTGGTTATGTGAATATTGACTGGAATAAAATCAATTGCCCCTCTCCCTCCCTATCCATTAACCTCTATAACTTCACTCAAATAATCCTCTCCATCACTCGACCTAACAAAATATACCCTCCCGGGTCCACTATAGATTGGATCCTAGTCTCAGATCCAAATAAAATAACCAATTCTGGCACAATTCCTGATACCTTTAGCGACCACCTCCCAGCCTTCATGCATCGTTCAACTAGTTCCTCCCCACACCAGTATCAGTACATTCAAACTCATAACCTCAGTAGCTTCAACTCAACTACTTTCTCAAATACTTTCAAACAAATGAACTGGCATATTCTAAACATCCTTCCTCTTGACAAGGCTATAGAATACTTCAACTCTGTCTTCCTTGATACTTTAAACTCACTAGCCCCACTAAGAAACAAAAGGATAAAAACTAAAACTGCTCCTTGGTTATCCAAAGAGACAAAACAGATTATGCACCACCGAGACAAACTATGGAAGCTTTACCGAAACAATAAACTGGACAATACCTTGCTCCAATATAAACAACTCTGCAACTATGCAAAATGACTAATCACCAAAGACAAAAAATCCTACTATATCAAACTTCAGTCCAATAACAATAACCCCCCCCCTCAAAATTCTGGAACTCAGTAAACTCACTCCTCAATCCAGGCTCCAAGAATAATCCCTGTCCTGACCAAAGTAAATCTGATCTCGAACTAGGCTCTGAATTTAACTCATTTTTCATAGACACTATTACCACCCTCACCAAGACATTTCCCAATAATAACCCAACTGCTCTACACTCTCCCCCTTCTAACTCACCTCATCTGTTTGAACTCAAACCCATCTCCACTAACTTTATAAAAAACTTTTGTCCAAACTTAAACCTTGCTCTAATGCTCCTGACAATATTCCCTCTTCCTTCCTAAAATGTGCTGCTGATGGCATTGCACTCCCAATCAGCATCATTATCATCCGATCCATAAAAGAATCATATGCTCCCAAACTCTGGTGCTCAGCTTATATTCTTCCTCTTCATAAAGGAGGCAAAAATACCAGCATCTCAAACTTTTGCCCCATTGCATTGCTCTCACCAATCTCCAAAATCCTAGAAAAATGCATCCACCTCCAACTTATGCCTTTCCTGACCCAAAACAATCTTCTCACTCCTACCCAGCATGGCTTCCGTCCAGGCCATAGCATAATAACCGCTCTACTCTCTTTCCTAGAAACTATCAGTCAAGCCCAAGATTCAGGCCACTTAGTTTCTACTGTTTTACTCAATCTGTCTAAAGCCTTTGATACTGTTTCCCACAAGCACCTTCTCTGTCATCTCTCAAACCTTAATCTCTCACATAATGCTTTATCCTGGTTCTCCAGCTATCTATCAGACAGATCACAGGCAGTCAAATGGAAGAACTCCATCTCTACAACTGAAACTGGATGCGTAAAACCACCTCTCTCTTAATGCAAATAAATCAAAGATTCTACTATTCCCTCCCACAAAGACCCTCTCCTATGATAAAAACAACTTCAAAGTCTATAGTCAAACCAACTCACCTATAGAAGTAGTCCCCTCTGCCAAACTACCTGGCATTACTGTAGATGAACACCTCAAGTTTGATATTCATATTCAACAAAATATTAAGAAAACCCACCAAAAGCTAGGTATGCTGTATAGGAATAATCACTTTCTCTCCAACTCTACCAGGCAAACTCTGGCCTCGACTTATCTTCTTTCTTCCTTATTATACGGAGCCCCTCTCCTAACCAACCTGTCCTTCTCTATCACCTCTAAACTAGAAAACTGCTACAACAAAATCTCTAAATTTGCCACTAAATCTAAAAATACCACCCATCACTGCCTAACCCTACAATCCCTAAAGTGGCTTGAACTCCCAAGCTACCTAGACTATCTCCAACTCACTACTGTACATAGACTCATATTTTATCCAACAAAATGTCCCGCTTTAACTAACATCCTTCCCACTTATATACCCAACAGAGCTCTCAGATCTGAAAATCAGAACTTAATTACTATCCATAAACCTAAACGTCATGCTGGCCAACTTCTCCTATCTTTCTCACTAGGCAAAACATGGAATTCCCTTGCTTCCACACTAAGAACCATACCAAACTCAGAAAACTTCAAAACCCAACTATTCAAACACCTGTCCACTAAATGGAAATGTACATGCCTTCACCCAACCTAATCCAAGGGAGTTCTCACTCTGGTTCCCAAGCTCTACAACTCTCATAGTTATCTTCCTATAAGCCTATCTAAGTTCTCAACAATTTATATAGCTTTGCTCTAAGCTCTCACCTCCTACAGCTACCTTCACACAGCCCAACCTTGTAAATATTGTAAATAGCATTCTACTCTTGATGTGTGTATGTAAAGCGTATTTACATTTTCTTAAAAGGTTTGTATGTAAACTGTTTCCACACCTAACCCATATCTGTTTTCCTCAAATGAAACTGTGTGATCCCTATCTTCAAGCTTAATGAATTTGTTAACTATGCATGATATTGAATGCATTTATGAGTAACTATTCTACAAAAGATCTTTAATATTAACTATCATTTGTATCTAAATTGTATAATGCATCTTGGAGCTTTTCTCTCTGGGCCTCCACTGAAAATGGCTCAATTCGGCCCAGTGGACTTCAGGGTAATCAAATTGCAAATAAATAAATAAATAAATAAATAAATAAATGAAGCAACTGGTGTCTTTTATCAGGGAACTGAATATACAGATAGGTAGAGAGATAGATTGATTTTTTAATTTTATTTATTGTTTTTAATTGTTATCTCAATTAACATGCTTAACTTGACAGTGTTTGTGGTTGCTCTCACTACTGCATCAGTCTGACTGGTTGCTGTTAAAAGTGTTGCTAAGGTATTAGGAGCATAAGTAAGTTTATCTGTTGGGAATAGTCAGAGCCAGATAGAAAAACAAAGTAGCAGGCAGAGCCTAGCCTGATAAAGAAGGTTCTAACCAGGAGTAGAGTAGGAGCAAAGTCATGACTTAGGTAGAAATCTTTTTAGTGTGTGTTTCGTACAGCCCTAATAGACTTTGGTATTGAATTCCAGGTTATGGCTACAGAGCCTGAGTACAAACTATATTCATGGGATTTTTGTGGTTTGTAGATGCAAGACAGTTGCTTATTATTAGACTGAAGGGGTTTGTTAAGATGGCAGCTGTAAACAATAGTACTTAGATCAGGGAATGGAGACTCCATCCATCCACAACCCCTTTTCCCATTTTTGGACATGGGGTTGGGGTTTCACTTCAACAGTGACAATCATCTAGAGCTAAGGTTCACACCACCAGGTGGCTAGCCCTTCTGTGGCTGTTCTTCCATACCACACACTGTTATACACTTTCACCTATGGCCAATTTAGAGTGTCCAATCCACCTACTGCATGTCTTTGGAATGTGTGAGGAAACCAGAACACCTGGAGGAAACACACAGACACAGGGAGGACATGCGATCTCTGCACAGAAGGCACCCCAGCCAAGAAGTGATCCAGAGAACCTCTTGCTGTGAGGTAACAATCCTATCCTCAGCACACCTGTGCCACCCTAGGGCATGGACAATGTTTTTGCATTATTTTAGGAGTACTATCCAACTGTATATATTTGAAATGGAGTGGCAATTTGAGCCAATTCAGTACCTTAAGTGTTAGTGGCCTTGATAGTGTTTATTAGTTGCAAGTCGTGCAACTTTGTTGTAACATAATTCTAATCTGGCTTTTAGAGAAGCTTGAAGATTAGTAAGGATAGGAGCACCTCAAGGGAGTGAAGGTAGGAGATGGGTATTTGCTAGAGTGACTTTAGTGATGTTTGTGAGGAAGATATCAAAGTATTCATAGCTTTTGGTGATTTTGTTATTTTATTTTGAATGTGGAGACCAAATTTAAGGTTATCGTCTTTTGTTATTCTTAACAGTTTTGTATAGGAAAGAAGTCTGATTTCTGTATTGTTTAGTGATCTAATTTTGAATTTAGTTTTTATCATCTACATATGCTTTTGGAAAAAATAAAAGTAACCTAGATTTTTCAGGACTGAGCAATAGTTAGGCAACTTTCAATAAAGGTAAAGGCTTCTTGTTTTATTTGCTGAAGATCTGTCTGTTTTTTGGAAGAGCATATGAATGTGGAATCATCTGTGTATTGTAAGAGAGAGACTTCTAGGCTTGACAGGAACAGATATGGAGATTGTTACTGAAGATACTAAAAAAAGAGAGGACCCAGAATAGAGTCTTAGGGTGCATCTTTGGTGACGGGCTAATAGGGAGACTGGATATTTTGTCATTTTACAGTCTGTTGCTCACCAGACAAATTATTGCTGAAATTCACAAAAACAAAACAAAAAACAGAACAAACTGCTCCACACCAACTTTATTCCTTCACTTTAATCAGATCTGGTATCTCAGCCTTTCACCTTCACAGGATCTGAAGTACATTTAAAAAAACACCTTTTTATACAAATGCAAAGCCCAATGAGTTCATTAATAATTAAGCAATTATTCAATCAATATGTTAATTTTTAAAGTACACCAAACACATTTGTACACTCAAATTTATAATTTCAGTTGCTGTATAATATTTAAAAACAAACATTAATTTCTTGATTAAGACTTTTAGGAAAAATGTTTTATAATTTAATATTAATTTACTTTTCAATTCAAGTAGTAATCACCACCGCTAGGGAGATATGGTTTTGCTAAAATACAAAACAAAAAACTTGCATCTGTACTCCCGTGTTTATTTATAAAATGCTCAGCCACTGGACTTGTCAAGTTCTTATTTCTGATATTCCCCAAATGTTCAAGTATACGAATCTTGACCCTGCACTTAGTTTGGCCCACATACCACATAGAAATTGAACAGTTGCTCCCTATTACATATACAACTCCCTTGAATTACAATTAAAAAAATGTCTGTTTTTGGAAGAGCATATAAATGTGGAGTCTTCTTTGCATTATATGAGAAAGACTTGCTAGGCTTGGCAGGGAGAGATATGAAGATTGTTACTGAAGCTACTAAAACAGAGAGGATCCAGAAAAGAGCCTTAGGGTACATCTTTGGTGTTGGGCTGATAGAGAGAGAGGACATTCTCCCCGGGATTCATGAACCTTGCGCCAGGCGCCAGCATAGCGTCGGCGTTATAACGCCAAATATGGCTGCTTAGCGATTCAGGTATGAATGAATCCCACGTGCACTACCGGCGTGCGCCGGACCATCTCCGCCGGCGAGGTATGCAAACA
>NC_056725.1:1585993431-1586063431 GCF_019279795.1 Protopterus annectens
CCCTCTCTGACTTTGCAGATATCTTCTGGTGTCCACGGTCTATACGCCACGGGGTTGGGTCATAGCCTTCCTCTCCTGCATGATGGTTCGATACTTCAATTCATGGACAGATATCCTCACTCTGTTATAGTACTGTGTTATTACCGGGTGTCCCTAGGTATGTTACGTGTTCGGGATGTGGTTTCAATAGCTTCTATTACATTTGTTCGTTGTGCTACCTCTGTTGCCACAGGATAACGTGTGGGGACTATCCTGCCCTCCCGCTTAATATCCTGCATGTGGTATCTGAGGTGGTAGGGTGTTGTGGGGGGGGGGGCGGTCGGTACTACTGTATTATGATCTTCTCTGTGTACGATGATGCTTAGCCATTTGTAGTGTTCTATTCCCTTCGTACACTACCTCAGTCCACCGATGTGCATGACGGATACCCAATTGTCGCTGTTTTGTCGCCTGCACATCTTAGGGCTGCCACCTTTTCCAATGCACAATGTGGGACATTAGTGTTCGCAACGTGTAATTTGCCTGGAAAATGCATACCCACGGCCAGTACATAGGACAGGTATTCACGTTTTGCCAGGAGAGCGACCAATTGTTGTAGCATTTCAGTTGCTTATTCTGTTTATTATTATATTTTGCTGTTCCACATACAAATTTACTGTTTTACGCTACCATCTTGATATATATCTGGGAAATGTTTGTCCTGAGATATCAGGACATTTGACATTTGTTCGGTTTATTTACAGGACACGACTGGCCAGAGAGGGCATATCCTCTCAGGGTGGAACAGGTGTTTACCTTGGAACATATGCATCAAATTTTCAGGGATTACAATGTTTCAGTAACGATATGTTGCCTAATATACCATCAATGTCATATTTATTACCCCATTTTGCTGCGTAACTCACAATTATGTGCTCTCTGCGATTGCATATTCTTCACGCCACCACAAACGCGGATCACATGATCTGTTGGTTCAATAATCTCCCATATCCTCTACACGACGGCTACGCACTTCTGTCATAACATCGTGTGTCTCCTTCCCTGTATCCACTGTAGTGTCTACAATGACTATTTACTCTGCTGTGTGTTCCCCTGACCTATGTTCAGATTTAACAGTATGTGGGTAGGTCTTCGACCCGATATCACTACTGTTAACAGAAACACAATGTAGTCTGGTCCCTGATCTACAATAGACACAAAAAGGCAGACACTCCTTACCTGGTCCTCCTGTTTAAGGCTGCACGTTTTCTTCTTGGGATCCAGTTTTCCGCTTTTCAGCCACAGATCAGACAGTAAACAGCCTCTTTACACACAACAATTCAGTCGGAGGTCTTTTCATTCAAGAAGAACCATTTATGCATATTCTCCAGCGTACATGTGTAAGCAGCGATGCACTCTGACCTGTAGCTTACCAAGGAATTCGGATTACAAGGATCACGATGTGAAATAAGTTGTTACAACCAGACTGTAGTTATCAGTAGGCTTTTCTAAGTGACAGCCGATAACACAGGAGGCTCGGGTTCGAAAGTTTTAGTAGTGTACACAGGCAGGCTAAATAATGTACAGTCCAAGTATGAGAGTTTTGTCTGACTCTATACAGTAAGCAGTTTCTTTATATAGTGTTTACAATCAGCTTTTGCCCACCTTACTGACGTGGTCGGTCACAGGGCATTTCCATCACTATGGTCCGCAATAGTCTATACATACGTGGGTGCTGGGCTCGTGCTTTTAAATTGTTTTCTCATGGGAATAACACAGCCTTGCAAGGCACCTTGTACATTACACTATCCTTTTGTGATTGTAGCTGTTTCAAGGACCCTAGACTGTTACGATACAGTGGACAGTTAATTTCTTAATACGTTGCTTTGTCTCTCTGGTTGGGAGTTGTACTGCTATCTTCGATTGAGCTCACAAGGCCATCCTCCTCTGGGGAAGGAGTGCTGTTATGCATGTACATACATTTATTGTTCTGTAACCCAGCAAATAATTAATGATGACAGACATGAGCCTGCTGTCCTGCTTACTGCCAGGTTCAGAATTCCATCACAGTACAGCTTAGCTTCACCAATTACATGCAGGCTTAGTTCTACTGCCATATTGTACGGTACAATTCAATACATTATATAGTATTTAGAGTGTAAACTGGAACTTCATATGTGTTTCTATATATTTTACGAACAACATCCATCCAGCCATATGCATGTTGTTCCATCCTTTACCTTGACCGTGTGTATTTGTCCGTCCAGCCACGCTAATCTCCACATGTGATGTCCCAGTTTCCTTCTTTGCCTGTAGCACCCTGTTAGGACGCCCTGTGTGGTAGGCACCTGTTCCGCTATATGTGATCGACTTCACTGCAAAGATAATCATCGATGCGGTGGTCCAACGACCGACTTGTCCACATGTGTACACTTATGTGCACCGTGTGGTATGCAAACCTAGATGGTTTGGCGGGTACATACTACATGCCGGATGTACACATTCTGCTGACACATTCACATGCAGCCATTTACATATCTGTACCTGCGGTGGGTTGGTGACATGTGGGTGATTTGCCCGTGGCATTGCCTAACACAAACTTCTTACCACAGTTCAGGTATGCACATTGTGTGTGGTTGTATAGCTGCACACGGATGCTAGCAGGTTTGGGTGCAGGGGTATACATGGGTGTCACTGACATGTACAATGAGGCTATTGTGTAGTACATCCGAATGCATGGGTTCTGCTTCTGGATATTGCACTTCATCATACACCATCCAGTGTATGCAACAGAGACGTTGTTGGGTCTGGGATATGTTGCTATGCACATGTTTGCCTGTGTTTGAGGTATCTTGCTTCCTTACTGTTGTTATGTCAGCACAGCTACCCGGCTATGTACTGTCACTACTGCTTGTGACCATTATGGTTGGCACCTTTTCCAATGCCCATAGTGGGGCATGTTATGTGGACACTTCGGAATTCGCAGGACTACACATACCCAGGGCTAGTGCAGTTGACAGAACTTCACTTGTTTGCCATACTATGAGCTTATTCTGTAAGCGTTTGGGTTCCTTATTTCTTTTCTTATGCTATGTCTGTGTTCCATATCGTAATGTATATGTTTTATGCTACTATTTACATATATATTGCGGGAATTTACGTGGCAGGGGATCGGGGGTCATTTTCCATTTTTACGATTGTTGCAGGGACACGACTGTCCAATCAGGGACTGTCCATGGCACATTGGGACAGCAGGTAACCCTGGTGACCATGCCCATGTCACTGCTGGGGTTTCCACCTTTTCCATTTTCCGATCTGGGATATTTCCGGGACTCACATCTGCCTTTACAGGCCGACACATACAAACGGTCACTATATAGCATAGAAATTCACTTGTTTGCCTAAATAATTTGCTTATTATTGTGGCAATTTCCTTGCTTATTCTGTTTATTGTGTCATTTCGGTATTTCTGTTACAGAAATAACCAATTCATGCTACCATTACATTACATACGGGATATCATTGTGTCCTACAATCGTAGCACATCAGCCATTTCTAATACGTTTTTTCGGGACACAACTGTCCATGGAGAGACTGCCCCAACCAAAGTGGGACGGTTGGTGACCTTAGTCGCTGCTCCTATGTCGGTGCGGCGCTGACATGCGGCTGTACACCTTCTCTGAGTGTAAACACTGACAGTGCATTGCGGACGGCGGTCTTATGCGATCCTTTGCTCCTTGGACGGGTACACTTATGCCTTCGTGGCTTCTATTTGCTTCTCCGTTAATTTGGAATGGGGACTATGTTGCATACTGTACGTGCGTTTCATTCTGCACGGGACCTGGCTGCTGCCATTACTATTGTGGGCGGACCGTGGCTGTCAGCACATTAGGTTGCTCACCTCATGCCGGCTTAGACACGCCTCCAGACGCATCCTACCTGGGCTCGCCACGCACACCACGCACGTGTCTGTGATTCCGGTGCACTCTCATTAATATGTATATGGCGCTACTGCGCCGGATATTCCATGCACCGCCGGCGCAGGCCTTACGCCGGCCTTGCGCCGAGCTTCATGAATCCCGGGGTCTGTCATTTTATAGTCTGTTGCTCACCAGACAAATTATTGCTGAACCAATGGAAAATAGAAAGTGATAGTCCTAAAACATTTATTGCAGATGTTTGCTATGAAAGACTGTGTCAAAGGCCTTAGACAAGTCTAAGAATAATGAGGAGTTTGTCAGACCCCCCCCCCCCACACACACACACACACACACACTTTGTTGATAGCATCCATGAAGGAAACAGAGCAGTAATTGTGCTGTCAGCCTGTGGAAGCTATGCTGAGTAGATGGTAAGAATTTTTACTGTAAGGCATGTTGCAGAAGTTATTTTTGGACACATTTTCTAGAATTTTTGAAAGATGGAAAAGCACTGCAAAAGCCATTCTATAGCCATTCTTTCTCCATTAGCAAAATCCTTGAAAGTGTATGCAGTCCCAAGGTTTCAAATACTTAATAGATAAGTTCCTTTCCTATGCTCAGCACAGCTTTATGACATAACACACTAAAAGCATTTCCACAGCTCTTCTTAATTTCACCCATAATATCAACCTCCACAGAGACTCTGGAAACTTTGTTTTCTCTCTTTTCCATGACTTATCTAAGGTGTTTGACACCGTATCCCATCAGATTTTACTCCATAGACTGTTCTCACTAAGCCTTAATACCACTTCCCTCTCCTGGATCCACAGCTACCTTTCTAACAGGTTACAAGCAATAACATGGCAGAAAGAACAATCACCATTCTTGCCCATTTCAGTAGATGTGCACAAGGCTCAGTCTTGGGCCCCATACTCTAACATTTTCATTAATGACCGCTACTATGCTACTAATGACACAATTGTCATTCAATATGCTGATGCTGCTACACTGATATCAACAGCTAAGTCCCACCAAGAACTTCAGGAAAAAAAAAAGTTTTTCCTTTATAGGAACCTAGCTCAGAAAGTTTTACTTCCTCTTGAATGCTAAAAAAAGTTATTGCTTTCCACACTAAAATTTGATTCCATTACAAAAATAACTTCTCTATCACATCATCAACCCACACTCCTGTCAAATCTGTGTCTCAAGTCAAAGCTGTTTGGTGTCATTGTAGATAGCCACCTGAAGTTTGACATGCAAATAAGTTTGTGGGTATATGCAGAAACGTAGTCACTTAGAGCTTCTAAAAGTATTTCAGTAGATATGTACTTACCAGAGTCAGATACCATTACCCAGTCTAGAACTGTAACTTTCAGATTTGCTTTTTTGTGCCTTATAAGAGTTGAAATAGGTTGTGTAAAACCAAGTAGATTTATGGATGATGAGGGGAAGGCAGTGGAAAGATTTTGCCATTTAACATTAATATCCACTAATACTATGATGTTTATATTAGGATTCATGTAAAAAACACCAAAAACTCTACTACTCAAATAAACACATCAACCATTGTACATGATAGTAAAAACAACAACAAGAA
The DNA here is from genome assembly GCF_019279795.1 of Protopterus annectens. NCBI lineage: Eukaryota > Metazoa > Chordata > Ceratodontiformes > Protopteridae > Protopterus > Protopterus annectens. Next base: position 1,585,998,928 of record NC_056725.1, read on the forward strand.
ATTTGCAAGGAGCAAGACCCCCCACTGCACCCCATGTGGGGAGGCAAATCCCATAACCCCATCTTTAAATATCTTAGCAAAAATGAAACTTCAATCAATAGTGATCACAAAAAGAGACCAAACCTATATTTGATATATGCCTTTTGACTTTATTCTGAATTAGTACATTTATATCCATTCTTGTACATGTATGTACAGCTTGCATCTCTGTATAGCTTCCAAGCCTCCATTTTGCTGTATCCATATGTTGAATGCAATCTGTGTTACCATGTATTTTGTTTTATGCTTAATCTTTTTGTTTAACCACTTCATTTTTATTTTTATGCACCCAAATAAGCATGTCTAGATATGTCGATCTTACGTATACATGTAAAATTTTATAATCTGTATGAAGCTTTTCTTCTTAAGCCTTGGCTGAAAATAAGTTCCATTGTCCAGTTGAACTTTCCCAGTAAGCAATTATCAATACATAAATAAATAAATTTGTATTATAGGACAAATTAAATGTTATCACTGGTAATGCATATTCCAAATTACCAATCAGTAGATTAAGGCCTACAGCTTGTCTTGTCTTAGTTCAGGTATAAGTAGATCTGGTCAAATTTAAGTTGCCTTAGGTAGCCAGATACCTAGGTATTTATGCTGCAGAAGTTGGATTTGGGATTGGTATAATAGTTAAAACAGAAGGTACAGGATTTGATATTCACCTTTGGAAGGGAAATCTGTTAGGCTTAAAATGGCTGTCAGTGGCAGTTAGCTGAAATGCTTATAACTTTAATGTTTAGGGGTTGATATAATGGTTGAGATATTAACCTCAGAGATACAAAATGCAGAATTTGATTTTCAGCTTTGGAAAAGAAATTGGCTAGGTTTAAAATGGTCCATAAGGGTACTTACCTATGAATCTATGAGTACTGAGTGGCTATAATAAATGACTGGCATGGCATTGTCAAGTCTTTGGCTATACCAAAAGACAGCAGTGAATGTATAAGAGACCCTTTTAATGTAGAACAGCATGAAACGTGGACATTTTAAGATGCAAAATGAGGAATGTTATTCTTAATGAGGTACAGTTGAGAGGTTTGGACAAAATACATCTTCCTGGCTTCTTTTCCAATACCTGGTAGATAACAACCAGTCAGACTGATGCAGAAGTGAGAGCAGCCACAAAACACAGTCAAGTTAAGCATGTTAATTGAGATAACAATTAAAAAATAAATAAAATTAAAATGCCAAGCAAAAATGAAACTTCAATCAATAGTGATCACAAAAGAGAGTGAAGTTGTATTTAAAAATAATCTCTTCATCCCACCAAACTGCTGTGGCTAATAAAACAAACCTGTCTGTCTATCTATCTGTCTAATCCCCCTTTCCAGTGTGTAGGAAATATAAGCAAGGAATGTCTGACTTTTGGCTTTATTCATACTTCTCAGCTTCTTTGTTCATGAATTCAGTACAAGGCCAAAAATAATGAGGGAATAATGATCCAAAATCAGGGATGAGTTTTATAATATTACACTAATTCACTTATGTTAGAAGAACAACAGCTTTTGCATCAACATGCATTTTCAGAACAAGAAGACATATGAAACTTTAATGTCTGGAATTATTAACTTACTATAATTTTCAGTGATTTACCAGGAAAAAAAAAATAATTGCAGGGCAAAAATATGAGACAAAGGCTGGGATTGAGAAAGATGGCAGGCATAGTCGTGGACAGCCCACTGATATTTACCTTCTTTGCATGACAAGACCTGAAACCTATTAACAATGAGTAGTGAGGAAAAGTAGTGTGAGGAGGTGAGATAATTAAATATCCTGCACATAGCAGCAACAGGGTCTGTGGGAGTAGCCTGTAGTAAGGTACAGCCAGAAGGAAAAAGGTGAGGACAAGCAATGATAATCTGCTGTGGCTACACCTTAATGTGTGGTAAAAAAGAGGAAGATTTGGAAACCTTAAATCTATTTATTGACCAAATTAAAGGATGGAAATGGTAATTCAGGAAAGTGATTACAAGGGGGAAGAAAGTGGAGTGTAGAAAATAAGGTGAAATATCCTGAAGCTAAGGAATGAGCAGGATGGAGGTGGGCAAGGTGGGGTAATTATTTCTGTGGCTCAGGTACCCATTTTACATTTATGAGGAGAAGGCAGGCCGGAGAATGACATAAGGGAGGTAAGAGGAAGATAAGAGGGTTATGATAGGTAGAAGAGCACAGAAACAAACAGAAGACAGACAATACTGACAGAGGAATGCTGACATAATGAGGGAAGAGTAGCACTGTATAGAAAGAAACATCAGACAAACAGATGGAGGATAATGGTGATAAGATGGGGGCAAGCATGTGGGCGCTTACTCGCCATCCTGGGCTCCCTCAGCACTGGGCCCTGGCTCAGATGGAGAAGCCAGTGCAGGCAAGGATATGACACACTGAATCGCAGGAGGAGGAGGTTGTCTAAGTTGCTGATGCAGGCATCTGGGGTCCTGCCAATAATCCCCCCACAATGACAGTAAGCTGCCAATAGGTGACAAAGCTGTCACTTCCATTGGCACTACTAGTAGTAGGTATAAGTGCACCACCAGCTGGTGCTGAGTTGGTTGGATTGCCTGCTGCAGGTACTGTAACAGGTGTGAAGGTGACTGTTGCAGCCTGGGATCAAATATTATGGGCATTGTTGATGGCTGTGGTATTGCTACTTGTCGGAGGCAACAGGCCTTGCTGGAGAGAAGGGTGCAGGTCTAGATACTGCTGCTGGATATAACTGTAAAATAAACAAAGAGAAACAATATTAAACAAAATAAATGTATGTAGTACAACAGATAGCAAGAAAAAGGGTGGGGAGAGAGAAGTACAGATACAATGAAAAAGTGCAGCTTGCATATATCTTTACTAAGATAATTACAGGTACTATACTCAAAAAGCACCCACAACAACATAATACTTGTGGCACATAACACAGTCAATAGAGGGAATCAAACCCACAGCCATCATCATATGCAATTTCTCAATGTGTCAAACTACTTGCACAAGCTGAGTGAAGCCTCCTATCAAACACACAGTAGTGCTTGTGTGATTACAGATACAAAGAAAAATTGCAGTTCAAAAATAAATTTTCCTTACTATGTAACAGGTACAGTACTTAAAGGAGCAACAGACACCCACCCCAAATAACTAACAATGGCAGAAGACACAAACAAGGGTGGAATCAAATTCACAGCCATTGCCATATGCAATATAAAAGACAGAGCCTTAACATATTGCACTATTTGTACAGTCTAACTAAACCCTCTAGTCAAACACACAGTAATGGCAAGTGTGAGAAAATGTACAGATCAAAGAAAAAATGGAGTTTGGATTTATGTTTCCAATGCAATGTTGGAGATATTTTACTCAGAATTACAACCCACACAAATTTACCAATAATGGTACAATAGCTAACTTTGGGGATGAATCAATCCCACAGATGTCATCACATGCACTTTGAAAGCAGTAACTTTATGTCATTAGTTACTTGTACAATTCAACAAACGCTTGAATGCACACACACACAGTAATAGCATCATACCTTTGAACTATGGAATTTAGCACAAAAGTGCCAATATTAAACATATACTGTGTCAAACTACAGCTATATCACCTGAATCAGTCATTAACACTGAAACCCATACTGAACGTGGCAGGAATACATACCCAAGTACTCTTTAAGGTGCTCTATTCTCTGCAGCTGTGCATTCAGTAGCTTCTGGTGCTATTGAGGGAAAAATACCAGTGTGTAATATATGTGAATGGCATATACTGACAGATTTTATGTGTAGGCAAGACAGGTGTTGCGTACAATTAATTGGTAGTACTTCAACTCTAACTTCAACCTCCCACTGGCCTAGGAGGTTGTGATGTCATTGCTTTGTGTTATTTTAATGCTGATGACACTGTTCCCCCCATGCACAGGATCCCCATGGAATGTGTCACCACCTGTGCCAAACTATTCCAGGCCTTAGATTTGTCCTGAGGACCTCCATGGCCCACCTCTAACAGCCTGTGGCAGTTGTGTTTGTACAGCATATAGATACAAATGTTACTTTCACCCGCATAACACCACCTTTATGCCCTAAAAGGAACAGTGGCTTTTCCCTCTATGGATATGTCTGTACACTTGGAAATCACAGAGAAAAATTGCAGATCCTCTATGCTCACATGCATTTTGTGAGTGCCATTTGGCATACAATGGCAGGCAGCAGATCTGCATGACCTATGTTGAGACAACCCAATATATGTACTGTATTATACTGTTTGAACATTAATAAACACAAAAGGCACCCAGGTCTGGTGAAACAAAGCGAAAGAAAGTAGTCGGGTAAAACGCTTTAATCCAAAAACAAGTACTGTAACTACGAACAAATCAACAAATAAAAAAACATTAACACGTCCGATATTATGTTTTTGTTTGGAAAGACTTCATCAGATGTGGGCCCATCTGAGGCCTTCACTGATAGATTTCCACTGATGAATCAATCTAATAGGAACCCATTGAGAATGGGTGAGCTATAATGGTGAGAACTAGGTCCAGTAATTTTGAACTCCTCAATGGGACATAAACAAGGTGGTCTGAGAAGCTGGCATTAACGAATCTTTGTGCATACTTATTTGTGTTGATGTATTTCTTCAGTTAATAGAAGGATAGTTAAATTTTCCCAAGAGAGTAATGCTGAGTTGATGGGGGCGGGGGAGGTGTCAATTTGTTTAGATTATCATCATAGACTGCAGGTGTCATGAAGGGGGTATGGCAGTTGTCTATAATGTAGTATGTGGGTTTCTTCATTTAAAAAGGATATGGAGGAGTTCAAGGTCATTGGTCTGCCCTAAGTGTCTGTAGCTGAATGGACTGCTTAGGAATACAGTCATGCTGTCTTCAATAAGAACATCATTTTCAGTGTTGGAGCTGAAGGAGTCAGAGGCATTAAAACCCTGCACTGTAGGGGTGTACCACTGTCATATTTCAGTAACTATGCAGATATGTATATTTTCAAGCACTAGGATTGCATGTAAAGAGCACAGCTTTTTGTTTAGGCTTATAGCATTGAGCAGTGTTTTATATGATTTTCATTCTTTCTAGGTAATTTCAGGAGACTAATCTTGCCTAAAAAAGCACTATGTGGAATGAAAATGTTCTGGTCAATATACAGAAACCACAAGGGGTGAGGTGCAGGCCATCCCTAGCAAAGCAGCTAAGGTTGTCAAGTCATCTCCTTACATATATACATACATATACTGGATCCTGTAAGGGTACCATCAATAACTAGGACAATAATCAAAGTTAATTATGTATTCTAGCATCATTCTTGGTTGAGTAAGAATCCTTCTAAATACTAGTTTCACTCTGATTTTTATGCATATACTGCATCCTGACACCTGCAAAGCAACTAGCCATCACACTATCTTTGCTCAGGCTGAAGAGTTTAGCATCTGTGTGTCTGAATCACCTATGAACAGGATGTTGCCAGATGCATTGTCTCAGCCTCGTTGCATTTAGGGCTTCTGCTCGCCAGTTTTTGTGTTTTCTGTAGTGTTAGAGTATGCTCTATAATGGTTAAGACCTGTTGACAAGGTGCTGTGTGTAGGCGGGTGATTTGAGGGCTTTTGCTGATGCCTAGGCATAGGAGTTCTAGGAGGCTTGGGTAGAAATATTTTAATTGGCAGATGCCCAGGCTAGGAGTTCTAGCAGGCTTGGGTGGAAATATTTTAATGGCAGCAACATATAACAGTTTTGTGTTTACAGTCTGAGGATGTTACATAAGTATGGGGGGGGTAAGACAGTGGAATTTTCTCTGCATGTAGCTGACTGGGATCATAACATCACATGATCATAGGAGTTTACCCTGCTATTGACCTGGAGGTCATTTCAGGCCTAGCCATTTCATCCCAATGTAATACCATAGATAACACTAGCAATACACAGGATTGCATTTAGTAATGACTACCCATGTCCAGTAGGGGTGTGGGCTCTATCCCCAGTAAGAATTTACGATGCCCAATCCACTCATCCAGGTTCCTTTTGAACAGTGTCATAGAAGTGCTCTTGTTTCTCATGAACTGATAGCCTATTCCAAAGACAAGGCTATCACTGGGAGACAAATCTGTTCCTCCATTATGTCCTATTTAAGTTGCAGGCCATATTTAGGTCCCTGGAATGGGTAGATCTAGTCTTGTTTGATTTATGGATCTGTAGCAAGTTCATTAGGTTTAGGTCTGAAGAAGTCAATATGATACACAGTATAGTGACAGGGACTTTAGTCAGTCTGTGCAAGGCATGTGCTGGAGTCCCTTGATCTTCTTTGTTAGAATCCTCTGAGGTCTCTCCAGTTGCTGTAGGTGCTTTGTACAGTACATGGCGAACAGGACATTATACTCAATTATGGGCCTGAATAGTGCTGAGTATACAGGGGTTATAATCTCTTTTGCTCTTGAGGTGATGCCTTTACTAATTAAGTGTGCTACATAGAAAGCCTTCCTTACTACAGTAGGCACATGGTGGTCAAACTTAAGGTCGCAGTTAACTTGTGATCCCAGATCCCTTATCACTTTGTAGGTACTTAGGGTATTGTTGTTGATTTGATAGTGTGAGGGGACATTGTTTTTGCCAAAGGGAGTGATAATGCATTTCTTTCTATTCAGTTTGGCAGCGTGACTAAGAAACCAGTTGCTGGTCTGCGTAAGACCCTCCTGGAGTATACTGACATCATTTGTAGATACAATAATTGCACCTAGTTTGCAGTTATCCACAAATTTGGTTAGACACAGCCCCTTAGTTTTGACCTGAACTTCTGAAAAGTATATACTAAAATAGTAGGGAGCACAGCACAGACCCTTGTGGCACCCCACTGGTGACAGGTCTGCTGGTTGATGTGGATAGTGTGTGTCTGGTTTGTGAGACAGTTGGCAACCCATCCTACAACAAAGTGGTTTACATTCAGTCTGCTAAATTTATCGGTAATGAGAGGGCAGCACATGTCCACTAGTTCCTAAATTCTGTCTCAGACCACATGGCAGCAGTTAATACTGTCCCATTTGCTGAGGTAATGGAATGTTAGTTGCTGGAGGACCTTCCTATGATGCCGTAGGTAGCAAAAACCACCATTAGAGGTATTGGTTCTGCGGGTGGCCTCTAACAGATGCTGTTCGGCCTACATAGCCACTACCCCTCATACCTCCTCACAGTAGATGATCCTGCTCAGTGAGTAACCGATTGTTACAGCTCATTGGGCTAATTTTATATGATTCAGAAACCCTCCTCATATTCATGTTTATCATTTATACATGTGGTGCCTCTCACTTGCATGTTGGCACTCCTTTGCTTGTCATCTTGCAGTCATCTGCATGTGATTCATGCTATGCTGTTTGTTCCAGTAACACTATCATGCCATGTGCCTCTGAATGGATGCCTCTTCTGTAATATGTCATTGATAACCACTCTCTTTCACATAATGCACTGTGCAGTTTTTTTAATGCAACCTTAAGTTTTTAAATTTTAGTTGCCATAAATTATTCCTATGATTACTGTGGAAGACTTATTGTACAAGTTTTAAATCAGTTCACATTAAATAATGCATTTTGTTATTTGAAAACTTATGGTACAAGTTTTAATTCAGTTCACATAATGTAAAATAATGTATTTTGTTATTTGAAGTTCAGCACTCTCTATATGTGTATATATATATATGTGTGTGTGTGTGTGTGTGTGTGTGTGTGTGTGTGTGTGTGTGTGTGTGTGTGTGTGTGTGTGTGTGTGTGTGTGTGTGTGTGTGTGTGTGTGTGTGTGTGTGTGTGTGTGTGTGTGTGTGTGTGTGTGTGTGTGAGTGTGTGTGTGTGTGTGTGTGTGTGTGTGTGTGTGTGTGTGTGTGAGTGAGTGTGTGCACATGTGTGTGCACATTACTTAAAAGTTAAACACTTCATTACCCTTACTCTGAAGTATAACACTTGGAGTGTCACTGAATAAAATATACTGGAACAGCTCCTTTGCAAAGAACATTTTGCAGCATTGTTGAAACATAGGTTTCAGTTTTGTATAATTTAAATTAAACTTTTTATTAACAAAATTTTTGCATTGCCTCACACCCATACTTTTTTAAGGACTAAATGCACATAGAACAGTTTATTTTATCTCAGATAAATTTCTCCAGATTTTATATACTTTCTTTGGAACAAAATGTGTACAGCCATTAATTTTACTTCTGAATCCCATTCCATATTTAATACTCTGTGACAGGATCAGATTATTATACTTTGCGTAAGAGTCTAAATCAAATTTTACTGATGCAAGTGCCTATAAGAAATGACATTTTGTGATTTTTTTATTACAAGTTAGCAGATGATTTTTGTCTCAGGAGGCATTTCTTGAAAATTGTAGATACTTAGAAGTCCTTCCTTACTCTGCCTCTTGATGCCATGTGCCCAGACACTGATTCACAGATCTATATTTAGGATCTGCTCTCATTTGTTGTCATGTTAACAGCATGCCACTTTCAGAACCAGTGGCCTACCTTGTTTCCATGTTTTCAGAAAATGTCTTTTCATCACTATCCTAACTAACTGTCAAGTGTGAGGAGTACCAATAAAAATTACATACACTGCCTTCTTACTTCCCACCTTGTTTCCATAGCTTTGGAGCACTGATAGTGTAAAGTGCACTCCAATATCACGTTTTTGCATTTGGCTCTCATGTCTTTGGTATCAAACTGTATCAGAGTTTTCATTAAACCATTTCCACTCTTGCAGTCTCCTCCCTCCCTGCATCTTGGTTATAATACATATAATACTGTGTCTCTTTGTTCATTTATGAAATGCATAACTTTGCACAATGGGCACTTCATTTGCATTTACTCATTTAAGTTTTCTTACCAGTGTAGGGGAAGAGTGATACATCCTAAGCAGCTTAAGGGCCTCCTACTGTAGCAGTGCTAGTTAGTGTGCATTGCATGTAGGGGTGCTTGTTAGTTAATTTGTCTCATATTCTGTGGCATGGTAACTCCAGCCACATCGCTCCTACCCTATCTCACATGTGCAACGCCCATCACATACTCCAGCTTTTGTCTGTACTCGGGCATGTTGGAAGTGACAGATATATAGAGTACATGCCGTGTTACATCTGACACATGCAGTATTCCTGCCTGTGTGCACATCATTTGCAAAGATCCTCAGCAGACAGGTAATTTGCATACATCTTTGCTGATGAAATACGTAAGGTAGACAGCTGATGAAAGGTGAGCTTTGTCTTCATGCTCTGAAATGCACTGTTTTTTAATTATAACTAGTCATAGTTATTTCTACAAGCTGCAAATCTTTAATTATGGGAGGCCTATTGCATTCAATGTGTGCTTCTTGCTTACCTGTGTTACATGAGGACATAAGAAATGTCTGTAAATCCCATACTCAATTCTTTCATTATTACATATACTTCTCCCTTGTACATGGTTACATTTAAGTATCATAATGAGAAATAATAATGTGCTTTGTTCTTAATCACTAGGCTTGTAGGATCATAAATAATCCGATATCATATAGTGCAGGTTCGTGTTACAAAGCTCTGATCATCCAGGGACTGACCTGCTTAATACAGATGTAATCACTTCACATTTTGTCCTTGCAGCAACATGGTCAGCTACTTTAAACAGGGCATGTACTGAGATTAGCAGGTTTCATCTATTCCTGTCCCCACATTGCCTCCTAGCATTTCAATCCTCCACAGCATGTTTAAGTATGAATCTCATTCTCTTCTCCCCTACCACACAGATCAGTCCCCAAAAGTCCTTTGCCAAACATAACCTGAATTCCTGCTTCCCCCACTCTTGTCATGTTTATTGTGCTCTGTTTACAGACCCACCCCCACACACCCACTTCTACCTCTCCCATTTACTTCTCTCCCTTTTATAGCTGAATAATATATGTAGAATCAGCTCTGTATGTCAGATGTAACTTTGTGTAAATAATTGACTCATTACAAATATACATTAACATATTATATTTCATGAGTGGAATACAAACTTTGTGGCATGTAAACCTGGATTACAGCCTTACTAGTCTTGAAACATTTGCACAGTTTGAACAGCAGACAGGGCAGAGCAAAGGAGAGCTGTAATGTAACACTTTCAGTGGCATGACATTCTCTGTCACATTACTCTATCTTCTCCTGCCAATATGTCCCCCAACTTTACCTATTCATAGATTCATAGGTTCATAGCACAATACTAGGCTATTGACTTGGAGGCCCTTATAAGCCTAGCCAAGAATTTCACCCATGTTCCCACAAAGTCAGCACCTGTTTTCCCTGTCCAGCAGGGATCACTTTATGTATTCCTACATAAAAGGTGGCTGAGCTAGATATAAACAATGTACGCATATTCTTTTTCAAATATCTGGCATCTGCTTTTGTGTAAACTATCTTGTGATACAAGACAATATATATACAATAGGGAGTATATGTAAAGGTATGTGATGTCATAATTTGCATACCTTGCTTTTAATGAGATGCTCTCCTGGCTGTTTGCTTAAAAGAGGTTTTTGTATTGCAGTTCAGGAGAAAGTTTGCTTCTGAATCATAAACTGCTAGTTTGAAAAGTTTATTATTGCACGAGTATGTGTGTGTGAATGTGTGTGTGTGCGTGTGTGTCTGTGTGTGTGTGTGTGTGTGTGTGTGTGTGTGTGTGTGTGTGTGTGTGTGTGTGTGTGTATATATATATATATATATATATATATATATATATATATATATATATCTTTTCAGCAGGTGAAATACATTTTGTAAACAGATGATAATCATAGTTTCATAGTTTCATAGCTTAGTACTAGGCTATCTGCCCTGGGGCATTTGTAAGCCTAGCCATAGTGATGTGGCTTTCGCCACCCCATTAAATGGTACAAAAATGCACAGAATAGATTTAGAATACTGTGCCTCTGTCTAGTAGTGACACAGTGAAGGTCCCCTTATATAATAGAATTAGTTTACTGTGCCCCTGTCTAGTAGTGACACAGATGTGACCCCTGGGGTAAACTTACGATCTCCCATCCACTCATCAAGATTTCTCTTGAAGAGAGTCAGTGAGGGGCTCTGCCTAACATGAACTGGGATCTTGTTCCAGAGCATGGGAAGCCTCTGGGTTATGAATCTATCCCTCCAGCATGTCCTATTCATACTTGTGCCGAGGTTTACGTCTTTAGCTCTCGTGGTTCTGATGGATTTGGATTTTTTGAGGTGGAGCATCTCCATCAGTTCCTGATTGGACATGGCCTTGTACGTCAGGAAGAGATCACCTCTGAGCAGGCGATATGCTACCGAATAGAGCTGGAGTTTCTTTAGTCTGGCAGAATAAGACATATGTTGGAGACCCTTGATCCTCTTGGTGAGGTACTTTTGTGGTCTCTCCAGCTGTTGCAAATGCCGGGTGAGGTACATACCAAATGGGGCATTGTACTCAATCATGGGTCTGATGAGGGAGGAATATAGGGGTACAATGACATCCTTGGATCTGGATGTGAATCCCTTCATGATAAGGTGTGCAAGGTAGAATGTTTTTCTAACCACTTTGGCAACGTGGGTGTCAAATGAGAGGTCGCTGTCGACTTGGGTCCCTTGGTCTCTGATTACTTTTTCCATACTCAGTGGTTTACTGTCTATGTGATAATTTGTGGGTACTTTGTTTTTCCCAAAGGGGATGACTATACATTTTTTGGCATTTAGTTTAAGGCCATGACTCCGGTACCAGTTGTCCGTTTCTGTGAGGCCTTTTTGTAGGATGTATGTGTCCGCTGGTGTATCGACTATGGCGCCTAGATTGCAGTCATCTGCGAACTTTGTCAGCCACAACCCTCCCATGTTTGCTTTAACATCTGAGAAATAAATGCCGAACAAGAGGGGTCCCAGGCCAGATCCCTGTGGGACACCACTTGTGACTGGCTTTGAGTCTGACATTGCTCCAGTGATTTTAACTTTATGGGTTCTGTCCTTTAGCCAGTTTGCAACCCATCTAGTGACATAAGGGTTTACGTTTAAGCTGTTGAGCTTATCTATGATGCCTGAGTGGGGTATTGTGTTGAAGGCCTTAGCCAAGTCCAGGTAGGTTGTATGGACTGCTTTGCCCTCATCAATGGCTCTAGTGACTGTTTCGAAAAAGTCAACCAGGTTCAAAAGGCAGGATCTGCCCTTTACAAAGCCGAACTGGGTGGGGTCAAGTGTCTGTAGGTCCCCAATGTCTCTGTTTATGAGTTCCATAATGATTCTTTCCATAGCTTTGCAGACCAGGCTGGTTAAGCTTATGGGGCGGTAATTCCCAGGGTCTGTAGAGGTACCCCCTTTGTGGAGTGGGACCACTGTTGCTGTACGCCAGTGTTCAGGTACATATCCTGTAGTAAGGCTAAGGTTAAATAGCATTTTTATGTGCGGGTTTAGCTCCTCTTGGAGTTCACGTAGCACGCAACCCGGGATACCGTCAGATCCCATTGATGCTGTGTTTTTAGCTTTGCTGAGAGCGGATCTCACTTGGACATCTGAGATGACAGGGAGATTACATTCAGCTGAGATAAGTATTTCTTCTTTTGGGGGTGAGGGAGGGGAGAAATTTGCATTGAACCTGTCAGCCAGAATGTTGGCAATATCTGTGTCATTGTATTTTTTTGTTGTTGTGAACTAACTCTGAGCATATCTGAGGGCTTCCACCCAGGTTTCTAACATAGCTGAAGAAGGCTTTGTGGTTATCTTTAGTGTCCTTAGCGATTTTTCTCTCAAAGTTGGCCTTGGATGTTTTTATGAGAGAACGTAGTTTTCTGCTATTATTGATCAGAGATGTCTTCCCTTTATGGGATTTTGCTCTGTCGTGCAGTAGCTTCCTTCTTTTGTTATACAATTTGTTAATGGCTGAGGTCCACCAGACAGGACGCTTGCCTTTGGTGGAGAGGGACTTGGATTTATTTGGGATTGCATGATCCATGAATTCTTGGAGATGTCCATAGAAAGCATTTGTGAAGGATTCGGCATTGTGGGATGTGGTGTCCACTGTCCCACTGAGCTTAAAGGATACCATCTCAGTCTTAAGAAGAGTGAAGTCTGCTTTTGAGAAGTTTTTCACTGTGGTCTTTTGTGCTGGGGGTGGAGGTGGGATATGTATATCCAGGGTTATTAGTTTGTGGTCAGATCTCACTAGTGAGGGGTATACCTCCGGTGTGGAACATTTTGTCCCCATGTTTGTGATGATCAGGTCTAGTATATTATCTCCCCTAGTGGGAGAGGTGACTAGTTGTTCCAGTGCATTTGAATTTATGAATTCCAGGAACCTTTGGGCTAGGGTGATAGGGCTAGAATAATGTACCCAATCTATGTTAGGGTAGTTGAAGTCTCCCATTATGATGGTATTTTGTGATACATTCATATCCTCCAATGTCTTCAGGAAGGCTGAGTGGGGTTCCTGAGATTGGGAGGGTGGTCTGTAACATGCTACCAGTTGTATAGCAGTTTTGCCTATGGTTAGTTGCACCTGTATGGTCTCCGATGCTTCATGTGTTGCTACTAACCTGGAGGTGTGGGTGTCCTTGATGAATATGGACACTCCCCCTCCCTTTGTGGTTCGGCCCGGGTTTTGGGGCCGAAAAGCATGATACGAGGTATAGCCTGGTAGTGCTGGGGTGCTCTCAGGAGCCTTGAATCAGGTTTCAGCTACTGCACAGACGTCGATGTTCTCCATACTGAGGAGTGCATCGAGTGCATGCATCTTGAGATTTAGACTTCTGGCGTTGAGCAGCATTACCCTTAGTTTTTTTCCATTTTTGTTTTCTAAGGAGGTGGGTTTGTCTTTTGAGCCTTGCCTAAAAAAGGCACTATGGGGGTGGCAAGAGCCTTAGCCAATATACGGAAGCCCAGTGGTGACAGGTGCATGGCTTGTCCAACATGTCATCCCAGGAAGACAGACATTGGATCCCCTTGAATGACACCAGTACTTGAGCCAATTATTAAAGCTGATCATCTTGTCTTTGTATTGTGGCATCATTCTTGGTGAGGGCAAGATGCTGCTCAGGGTCAGGGTCATACCAGCCTGGGCTACATAATCAGAGAGCTCCTCTATGTCTCTTTTCATGTAGTCCAGGGAGGTACGTCTCAGGTCATTCACGCCAGCATGGACAATGACGGAGTCATATTTGTACTTGCTTTGGAGTGACCTGAGTGCGTGCGTTATGTGGCAGATCCTAGCTCCCGATAGGCAGCTCAGAGTCACCCTCTCCTTGTTCAGCCTGGTAAGCGGGACATCAGTGTGTCTGACTATTGAGTCACCTATTACTAGTGTATCAGGCATGGTGTTTGGCCTTAAGGGCTGTGATTGATTGATACACTGATTTATTGAAGTATGTGTTGCATGTGTTTTGTTTTGAGGTGGTGGATTTTTGGATGTCTGTTTTGGGAGCCTCTGTTGTTTTGGTAAGTTTTTTATTAGAGCCTCCGAGTATGTCTTTGTGTTTTTATGTGTTTGTTTTGAAGTTGTGGTAGGTCTATGTAGGACTGGGTTTGTTGTGTGTGTGGTTACCATCTCCTCCTGTCTGGTCATGCCAGCCCTGAGTTGAGAGAGTTCAGCCTCCAGTTTGGCTATATAGTTGCATCTCTCACATGTATTTGTGTTTGTTGGGAGGAGGAGAGGGTTGTCTGTGTACATGAGACAATTGTAGCATTGTCTCAAGATACCCAGATTAACCAGCTGAACTGGAGAGGACGCCAGTAATCTACCACTCGACATGCTAGAACAGTATAAGGGAGTGCTGTGCCTTTAAGGGAAGTGGATATTCACAGGGGTGGTAGGTGGATGTAGTGCTTACTTAGTACGAGAGTGCTTACTTAGTAGAGAAGTTTTGAGAACAAGTGCTAGGCTTATAATATAGCGAGTAGTCTGATTATACTAAGAGTAGAGCTTCCTTAAGGGAAAATTTGAAGAGCACACTTGGCGGAGCCAGAAGAAGTTTAACCTAGTTTAACACAGTGTTTAACATGGATGGCACAGTGGTGCAGCAGTAGCATTGTTGCCTCATGGCAAGATGTTTTCAGGTTTAATCCTTGGCTGGCATCCCTTTTGTGTGGAGTCTGCAAGTCCTCCCTGCGTTCTTGTGGGTTTTCTCTGGTTACTCAGGTTTAATATATTTTATTTGAGAATGTGAATATCAAAACTATATTTGCAGCACCTCATCCCTAAAAAATCTTGACATGAAGCGGTTGCCAGCAAAACCTTTTCACTGACCTGTATTTATACACATAAATACTGCATATAGTTTATCTAGCACAAAGTCTTATTGTCACATAAAGGACATGGGGAGACTTTGCCTCAATATTCTCCTTAACTGTATAGTGTGTTCTATTATTCCACAGCCTAGGTAGACTGTACTAAGTTTACTTTGGTTAAACTAGTTTATTGACTCTGTCAAACAAGTCTTTTCAGCAGGTGAAATACATGTAAACAGATGATCATCACCAACAGTGCTTAACATGGTTGGAAAGTGGTTATACCTATCTGGACATAAAATAAATGGTTATACTTGAAGGAGAGCCCCCTTTTCTTGGCAAAGTTTTGCTAAGAATATATTTATGGGTATGGCTGGACAAAATGCAGGAACTGTTAAAATGCATTGTATCTGGAAATAAAAAAAAGGGATCAGATTCATGAAAATTAGAAATAATCATGCATAGCAGGCAGGCTCTGTTATTGGGCTGGATCAGCTACGGACCTCATCACATGGTCCTTCTTCTCTAGACAATATGTATATTATAGTTTATCACTGACAACATAATTGTTGCTTTAGGTACATGATTTTAATGGCCTTGCTGTTCGTATATTATATCAAGGGCATTACAGAATAGTGGTCTGTCCCTTTCTATGGCAATATATAGAGATTTGTTTTGCCCAGTATCACCCTGCCACATATTATAATGTTTAATGGACTGAAAATTACTGATGGTTCTCCCTCTTACCTTGCATGAATGTTTATGGAAAGTTTATCTAGTAGGTACCCTTCTTCTGCCTTCTCTTACATTTGTGATGCTCATTGTAAAAGGTATCCCTATACTACTTGTCTTAATGTGTAATGCACTGTTCATTATTTAGAAGATCTTGACACCCACCATATTGTCCAAATGCCCCCACCCCCTTAGCATGGCACCAGCGATGTTACACTGAATTAGCTTGGCATGTCATACCTACATGTTTGTTCCAGTGATTTATGAATATAATGCATTAGTAGATTATTTGCAAGCATTTCCCTTGCCAGTAAGTTGATGAGGCGCTATGCCTGGAAAGAAAAACAGTGGCTATATTTAAAGCATCCTGAGATTCCCTACAGCAGTCTGTTTAAGCATACTCACAGGTGCACTCGTGTGTGTGTGTGTGTGTGTGTGTGTGTGTGTGTGTGTGTGTGTGTGCGCATGCATGCAGCTATATGTGTGTGTGTGTGTGTGTGTGTGTGTGTGTGTGTGTGTGTGTGTGTGTGTGTGTGAGGTCCACCAACAAGCTTTGCAAAGGTAGAGTATTTTGAGAAAGAAACCTCTGAACACCTTGCTGAGCTATGCAGCATAATAGTACGGCACAGAAATGAGTCAAGCGCTACATGTTTCCATGAATTTATAAGTGAAATCCATTAGAAGTACTGCAAAAGGCAGTAGTCCTAATGGATTGCAAGTATTGCAAAAGGCACATGAGATTTATTCTGTAACATAAGCATTTGCCTAGCAGATGTACTTAGTCCCAGGCATTCAAGCGAAGCCTACACAGAGTTTAAGTGTTGGCACGATGAGCAGCAGTGTTAATCGCGTATATGTTTTGCGCATCACACTTACACAAATGCAAGTGATGTTTTGTGGTTGGCAACACATGCAGAGCAGCACAAACAGAGAAAGAAGATGTATACAAGTTTGCCTGTGCACAAATGTACTCTGCGGGATTGTGCAGACAGCCACCATAACCACCAGGGATGAAAATACTGCAATAGTAGCAGTATTAATACATTAAAGAAAAGTGTCCCCCTTGCAATGTACACTGCAACAATTATTTGCAGAATGACATTATGGATGGTGGGGTGAACAGCAAGGGCAAATACAATGAAACATGCACTAGGCAGGGAAAGTGTACTGCTGAAAATGGGCACAGACATGAATGATAGGAATGAAGAAAGAGGAAGAGGACATGGTAAATATGGCAGTGTACGCAAGATAGGATATGTAAAGGTATGTACACTTCCAAGACAAGTTGATAGGTAGTATAACATTAAGCACATATGTAGATAGCACAGTACTTACAGATGTTTACACCTTCTGTGTGAGACACATGATAATATATCTATCTATCTATATATATATATATATATATATATATATAGATATATATATATATATATATATTTAGATCTAGGACGTTTGCTCAACTGAGCAAATGTCCAAATCCATAAAACCTGAACACACTTTAACAAAAGCACTTTTATCGAAAAAGCGCTTTCGTTAAAGCATGTGACAAAAAAAAAACACTACATTTTAGCAGGGGGGCTTCACCCCCCCCCACACCCCTATGTGGGGGGCTGTGCTCCCACCCCCCCCCACTTTAATATTCTCCCTCCGAGATCGCACTACAGTGGACAAAAGGGAAGTTTCCCTTACCCGCACCATAGTGCAGCCTCGGCAACAGTCATACTTACGAGAAAGTGCTTCTTCGGTGAAAAGCACTTTCACGTAAGCATGCCCGGCCGTTTGGATTTCAGTCCTAAATATATATGTATATATATATATATATATATATATATATATATATATATATATATATATACACACACACACACACACACACACACACACACACACACACACACACACACACACACACACACACACATATATAAATTAGTCACACAAAGTTAAATATCAGTGGAGAAGAATGGTTGTCATATGAACATCAACAACATGGGATTGAATATGACTGACATCACCATAGCTATTAACCAATCATGGACACAGCAACAAACTCATGGACAACTTTTGACAGACGCAGATTCAATCAGGGACATTTTTAAAGTATTAACACCATTAATCTGTGACATTGAAAGAATATGTGAGTGTAAGTTTTTATACATGTTCTGCAGGAACAGATGAGTACAACTGTAATGATTGTCAGTATTCTGTAAGGGGAATTAACCACCCCATCCCCAAAAATGACCACTTTTTGGAGTGTTAGTAGAGACAGTATTAAACTGAGAGTTGAAATCATGTGAAATCATGGCCATTTGAGAGGTTTGCATAACACATAAGCCACAAGCTACACCTGCAAGAATCAAACCCATGCCATCAATGATGTTAATAAACTTTGTATTTACTGGGTGCAGCACAGAAAGATGTATCAGACATGCATCTTAAAGGGAAGTCTGCACTGTCAAGCCTCAAGACATGTGCACATGATCACTGTCCCCCTGACATTGCCAATGAAAATGTTATACTGTCATGAAATCTGGACATACATCCATATGTGTTCAAACAAACTATCAAGTGATAATACTGATGTGATGCACTGGTACCTCCCTGATGTTATACAGTCACACTATAGCTGTGCCTAGGATACAAATAGACTTCATAGATTCATTGGAGAGTACTAGGCTAACATTCCAAGAGCTCTTAAAAGCCTAGTCATATTTAACATGAGTCTCACAATTTTCAACAATTAGGTGAATGCCATTCACACAGGTATGAGTCCATGCTATGTTATCATAAGAACATAGGATCATAGGAGGTTACTAGGCTAATAGCCTTGGGGCCCTTGCAAGCCTAGCCAAGAGTTTATCCCAAAAAAGAAACCTCAGTCAGCACCTGTCACCCCTGTCAATGAAGAACACAGGTGGAACCCCTGGGAAAAATTGTGGTTTCCCATCCTCTCATCAAGGTTGTGCTTGAAGAGGGTCACTGAGGTGCTCTGTTTGATGTATATGGGAAGTCTATTCCAGAGACAGGGCAGCCCCTGGGAAACAAATCTGTCTCTTGAGCAGGTTTTGTTGATGTCGCATATCAGATTTGGGCCTTTTGAATGTATAGTATATGAGGAGTTAGACTTACTGATATGGAGCAACTCTAGTAGGGCAGGATCTGAGACTGCCTTGTAGGCAAAACACATATCACCCCTGAGCAATCTGTATGATACTGAGTAGAGTGATAGTGATTTGAGCCTGGTTGCATAGGACAGGTGTTGGAGGCCATGCATACTTCTCAACCTCTTAGAGCAAAAAAATCTGGACAAAGCCTAAAATGATGGGGGAACAAATAGGGACAGGTTTTAAATATTGCTCTTACAAACGTAGAAAGTTGACAGAATGATAGGTTTTGCATTAGCATGAATTTTCTGAAGGATGTGGAGTCTTAAACTTAAATGTTTATCATTATTTAATGACTTCAATCATCAGCTATTTGCCTTAAAGGTACAGATTTTAGGAGGAACACATAAAAAATATGAGTCACAAATCTGGACATTCTGTGAAAATCTGTACAGTTGAGAGGTATGAGGCCATGGATTCTCTTTGTGAGGTATTTCAGTGGCCTTTCCAGTTGATGCAGATATTTGGAGAGGTACATCCCAAATGGGGGGTTATACTCAATTATTAGTCTAATGAGGGATGAGTATAGAGAGGTAATAACCTCCTCTTTTCTGGATGCAATCCCTTTATTTATGTGATGAACCAAGTAAAATGCTTTTCTGACCACTGCCACTACATGATGGTTGAATCTAATACCAACTTCTTCTATCCATGAGGGACACGGGCACAACAGCATGAGTACAATTATGATTAACCATCCATTGATCTAGGTTGCACTTGAAGAGGGTTAGGAAAGTCCTTTGCTGTGCGTGAATGGGAAGCTTGTTCCAGAGAAGGGATAGTGTCTGAGAGATGTATCTATCTCTCCAACATGGCTTATTATATCAAAGGCTAGGTTAACATCCTTGGAATGAGTGACCCTCATGCAATTTGCTTTACCAGTGTGGAACATTTCCATCATGGCTGGATTGGAGACTGCCCTGTAGGCCAGACAAAGCTTGACCCTTAGCAGTCTGTGGTACACAGAATACAATGATAGGGCTTTCAGTCTTTCTGTGTAGGACTTATTTTTTACACCTTGTACCTTTATTGTGTAAAAGCTCTGTGGTTGATACAGCTGTTGCAGATGTATGTTGAGGTACGTGCAAAAGGGTGCATTGTACTTGATTGCTGGTGTGATGACGGCCAAGTTCAATGGAATTATAATGTCCTTTGATGTGGATGGCATGCTCGTACTTATGAGTTGTGCCACATAGAATGGATTTGTCACCATTGTGGACACATGGTGGTCAAAATTCTGATTACTATCTAAGTGAGTATCCAGATCACATACTACTGGGTCTACTCTTAGGGTTTGCTGTCCATAGTGTAATTAGTTTGGGTATTTTTTTTCAAAAAGGGAATAATTATGCTTTTTTGGCCATTTAGTGTGGCTCCATAATTCTGGCAACAATCATTTGTGTGTGTTAATACTTTCTGCAGAATATCAATAGTGTTCATGGATTCAGTGATTGCCCACAATTTGCAATCATCTACAAAGCTGGCCATGCAAAAGCTGTTTACATTTCTCTTGACTTTTGAGAATTAGATACTGAACAGGAAAGAGCCTAATATGGAAATCCATGTTATGGTCTTGATCACTGACCTCTTGCTATAGGTCAGTTCACACACTTTGACTGTATATGACTTATCAGTGAGCCATTTGGCTAACCACTTGGTGAAGTCTGGGTTTATGCAGAGTTGAGACAATTTCTCTGAAATACCTCAGTGCAAAGTTTTGTCAAATACCTTGGCCATGTCAAGTCAGGTGGGATGCACTGCCATCCATGGCCTTGGTGACCTTTTCAAAGAGGTCAACCAGATTTAAAAGACATGATCTAGTCTTAATGAATCAAAAATGTGCTGGGTACACAGTCAAGAGATTATCTATATCTTTCTTGATAAAGTCCACAAAGATTCTTTCGATTGCCTTACATATGAGGCTAGTCAGACTTATGGGTCTATAATTCCCTGTGTCAGGTGATGATGCTCAATTGTTTAGACAGATGACTGTTGCTGTCCACTATTTTACAAGAACATAGCCTGTCTGGAGGTTGTGGTTGAGTAGAGAGCCAACTGTGTCTGCTAGGTCACATAATAAGTTACTGAAAAGGCAATTTGGGATGTTGTCAGGACCCACTAATGTTGTGTTTTTATCCTTAGAGAGTGCACAGATGAGCTGCTGTTTGCATGTATACTTTAGGTGATGACCATTGGGGATAGGATGGTAAAGTTTGATCCAAATCTCTCAGCTAGCAGGTTGTCTATTTCCTCTGCTTGAGTATGTGTGGCGCCATCCACAACCATCTGTATACAGAGCTGTGTATTCCCCTTAAGATTTCATACTTAGTAAAGGATTTGTGAAAACACCTCCAAATACAACCTTGGTATGCATCACATATCACACAGTGGAAATGCTAACACAATCATACAGCTCTTTCTAATTCACATCATTACACCGATTACACATCATATGCCTATATGTTTATCATTAGAAAGGTGTGTGTGTGTCTGTGAGTGTGTGTGTGTGTGTGTGTGTGTGTGTGTGTGTGTGTGTGTGTGTGTGTGTGTGTGTGAAGGCTCTAATACTATATATAGACACATTGCAAATGATGTGGATGTGGTTGAATCAGAACAGTTAAAGACAGAAAGACTGATAGTCACACAATGCTGCTGGGGAAAACCTGAATAATCCCTGTGTATATCAACACAATTGTGCATACAATGAATTCCCCAAGGTTGCAAGTGAATCTGTGTGTTTGTGTATATAACAGCATTCCATGTGGATGAAACAAGGCATATGTGGCCATGTAATCAGTATTAATTAATACTGCTGTATGTCAGATAGCATTTCATGATGGTAGGTATACACATGCACACTTGTGCCATACTGCAAGTGTCACTGTGATGGCTGCATGACAACTGTCTAGAATGTTAATATACTTTACTACAAGAACACATGCCTTTACTAAGGCAACAATATGCATAGCATCAACCCATTTCACCAGTCCTCAGGAGCAATATTACTACAGCTGTTATTGAAGGAACCTGCAATCAAATGTCAGAATCACCCATCAATACATTACCTCAAATCACAGATTAGAATACACTGTTATAGGGCTACCATACAGCCACACCTCAACATAGCATATGTGGATGACAGCAACATTGACATGTGCAATGTTCATAGGGTCATAGACATTAGCAATTATTTTACCATTTAAAACAAAATAGCTATACCTATATGATGGAAGATAGCAAGGGTATGTGTGTATGTGTTTGATTGTATTATATACTGCCTCAGTCCATATGTGACGTGCATCACCCTATGACAGAATCAGCAATCACATATCCAGTGGTCTGGATATGGCTTGCAGAGGGTCATGGAAGGTCTCTGCTTCATGATGTGTTTATGCATCTTTGAGATGATGACATCCTCCAGTGTTCTGCTGAAAGGATGTTATGTGGACAGAGTGAAAAAGGGGATGTTGGATTCATGGGTCTATGTTAAAGGTTCTGTTGAGTGGGAGTCAAATGAAAGGAGATTTAAAATATCATACAATGACCGTAATATATCACCAACCACACACACAGCAGTTAACTGAGGTCAGATTCAAAAATTAAACCTTAGTAGGTATACAAGCTGGATTCCATACAATGTAAGACTAGCACCGCCACAGACATCTGACTTTTACAGTGTCACATTGCAGTTTATAGCGGATGACAGCATCATTGTATGCTAAGAAGATGTTGGTCGGAGTGTCTAACATAGCTGTGAACTCACATGCTGCTCTACAATTGTCTCCAAACTGAGAGTTCACTGAAAACATACACACTCAAGTTGACAGCTGTAAGATTAGATCACCTACCTTCCTAGTTACTCAAGTTACAGAACATAGTAGTACTTAACACTAGTGTGATGGCACAAGCTTGTGTTTTGCACTATAAGAGTGCACTTTATAGTGGATAATATCATCAGTGTATGGTGAGAGGAAAATGTTGGTAGGAGTGTCTGACATAGCTCTGGACTCACATGCTGCTCTCCAATTGTCCCTAAACCAAGAGTTGGCTGAGCACACACACAAGTTGACTGCTGTGAGATTAGAAAAACTATCTACCTACCTGGTTACACAAGCTACAGAACAGCGTACATAACACTAGTGGCACAGTACAAGTCTCACTTTAACATGGTCATAGTGCACTTTACAGTGGATGACATCATCAGTATATGGTGAGAAGAAGTTGGTAGGCATGTCTGACATAGCTCTCAACTCACATGCTGCTCTAAAATTGTCTCCAGACTGAGAATTGCCAGAACATATAGACAAGTTGACTGCTATGAGATTAGATCACCTACCAAGTTACACAAGTTGGAGAACACAGTACTTAACACTAGCACCATGGCACAAGTCTGACTTTAACAGTGCCAGACTGCACTTTATAGAGGATGATGTCATCAGTGTACAGTGAAAATAGGATGCTGGGAGAGCTATATGAAGTTGCTGTGTAGTCATGTACTAGTGTAAAATGATTTTCTGAATGCTATTTGAGTGAGGACAACAGGACATAGACTCATGCTTTTCTGACTATGCAAACACAGTAGATATACAGGCACACACACAAGTTTACTGCTGTATGATTTGATCTCCTACCTAACTAGTTACTAAAGCTGGAGAACACAGTACTTAACATTCATGCCATCACAGAAGTCTGATTTTATCATTGTCATTGTGCTCTTTATAGATGATGACATCATTAAAATGTCACATGTAACACATACTGTTATGAGACCTGTGTGCAAAGACTGGACTTAGATTTGATTGCGTGATTACAATGTGCAAAAATACATTTAAAGACATCTTTGTAATGTAGGTGAAAGAAGCTGTCATGAATGCATGTTGTAGAACTGTAGCATACATGTACCTGTTTCTCAGTATGTTGTTTAGATCGCACACTCACACACACGTGCACACACACACACACACACACACACACACACACACACACACACACACACACACACACACACACACACACACTCACGAACTTTGAAAACAGCAAAACAGCAAGGGTGGAGGTATGTGTCTTCATATTCAGATAAAGTGATGTCCACATTAATAGAATTTTCTGGCAATATCAATGTGGTATGATCATGGATGACCAATGTCCAGTGTCAGTATAAACCCATACCAAATGTAAGCATACAGTCATGTTCTTTATTTTTGTAGTGTTCTTGACAGTAGCCCAAGTACTGATATATCATTTGCAAGTGCATTGCTGCAGGGCACACATGAATCTCAGAAAGTATGGGCTCATTGAAGCACATGTCCTTACTCTTTTCTTGTGTTTATGAAGGCTTCTTTTATGTCATGAAAAATAACAGACCAATAACCATAGCAAGACATGTTAAACACCTCTTTACATAGCTCATCACTGAGAAACTGATTTGTGCGTATGCTGGCTAAGTGTTAGTATATGAGTGATTACCATTTCATGAATTCAACTTGAACTTGCGAAACAGTTTGGAATATATGTTATGAGAGAACTAGCTGGTAGATACTATGCTGTTCATACTGTAGTTTGTATAGGAAATGTTGGGTGTAAAATTTTGTTACGTAAATAACTGTTGTTATTGCCATCCCAGTTTGTGTGGAGTTAAGCACCAAGCAAAGATGGGTCTTTGCTTAAAGAAAAAATTGTAATACTTCATTTGGTTCACCTTCCTACGCACAAACAGGCTAAGCAGAGATGTGTGGCCATCAGCACTCTGGACAGTACTGAGTGCTGAAAATACAGCCACTGCCTAGCTTTCTCTGTGGCCCATCATGTGAGAACAGTGAATTACTCATCAAGGCACAGATGAGATGAGGCTCAAATCCTGATAATTCTCTCTCTCTTTTTTTTTTTTTTTTTTTTTTTTTTACAAATGGTACTGTGATGGATTTAGCTATGTAAATGTGCTCAAGACTGCAAAACTGACTATCAATGACTACAGTATGTGCATTCCATAAATGTTCTCAGTAATGTCTACCTCAATACAGTTCTACAACTATTAGCTGTTTTGCAGGCCTCACTGCAAATCACAAGAAAATTGTGTGTGCAGCTTGCTACAAAAGACAAGGGGTGGTACATCTTTTTAAACGATTATTATAACTCAGCAGATATGCTAACTATTTGTGTATGGTCAAATATCCTGAAAAGTGTGTGAAGTATGCTTTGTCACAGTATGGACATTTTCCACAAAACGATAGAGGAACATTTCATCCATCATCACCTGAACATGACACAAAGAGAATCCTACAAAAGATTTTAAAACTTTGCATGTTACAGGAGCACTGATAAACTATTGAATTAAGGTAACCTGTTTGTGTTATCTATTAGCAGTCATGTCATTCTGCAGACACCATCCATCAACCTAACAGATACACATACGTAAAGAGGGGTGTGAGTGAAGGGATGAATACAAGGAGAGATGAACATGGACATTCTTGTGCGTGCTTTTTGTCTGTTCTCATTATTAAGCTGCCATGATCCGTAGCATGAAGTGACTGATAAAGGGGTAAAGAAGGGTTAGGAGAGGAACAACATGATTTTGACACGCAGAACAAGGTTGTGTATGTATGTATATATTTGGTCGAATTACACTTAGTCGAAAATGATTCCAGGCATTTCACTTCACTGAAAGCTCACGTGACCTAAAGCTCACTTGGTCGAAGTTAATTTGGTCTAAAATGGAATATAGCCCCTGCCCCACTGCAATGAGAATATTAAATAAGGGGGGTTGTGGGGGGCTCAGCACCCCACATTGGTGGGTGTGGGGGGCATAGCCCCCCCACATTATGCCAATAGTTTTTACTAAAGATATATATATATCAATGCATTTCTAATGGATATACCTTCTTATAATAGTGAATACATTAAAATTATGTGGGGGCTATGCCCTCCACACACCCCCTTATTTAATATTCTCACTCCAGGGTTGCACTGCAGTGGGGCAGGGGCTATATTCCATTTTTGACTAAATGAACTTCGACCAAGTGAGCTTTCAGTAAAGTGAGCTTTCAGTGAAGTGCAATGCCTGGTATCATTTTCAACTATGTGTAATTCGACCAAATGTATGGAATCCATATATATATATATATATATATATATATATATACATATATATATATGACAGTTGGGAGGATGGAAGATACTCATTTTAGCCAGTATTCAATATATCTCCATGAAAACTCATAACTGTGGCAAATATTAATATATGGGTGATTAAACATATCATTCACATAAAACAACACACTAAGAAATTATGATAAATGCATCTGGAATTGAGCTCTTGAAGCTATTGGTTAAAAATTCTTCAGTTAAGTGATTAATCTCAACACTCCATATAGGAAGTTGCATTGTGTTACATTTAGCATTCTAAATAACTGTTAGAGTAAATCCCTGGGATTCAGCAAGCAGCCGTGCAGGAATAAGTTATTCCTGCATAGTAGGGACCGTTGCTGTTCAGCACGGCAGCGTGCCATGCATATTTATGAAGGAGTGCTACCATGCTCTAAAACGGACACTGTTCCATGTATGAGCACAGGGGGTGTGTCTGAGAGCAGAGCTCTCACAATACACACTCCCCCTGCACTCCAAAATTGCCTTTTGGCAATTAAAAATGAGCTAGAATGCTCGTAACACCCCCAACCCATCAGAGTAGCAAATCTGGTCAAAGGCAAAAGGGACAATCTTCCCTACCAAGCCAAAAGTTGTTAGGATAACACAGGTAGCATAAGCACATAGCACACACACCCCAACTCGTCAGAGTAAGGAATGTGGACAAAGCCAAAAGGGACAATTGTCCCACAAAGAAGAAAATTGATAAAATAACAGGTTCAGCATTAGCAGGGATATTCTGAAGGGTACAGATAAAATAACACAACAAAAATTATTTTTTTTATAAATGCGATTTAAGTGTAGCTGTGCGGGTGTGCCTGCTGCTTAGCTATGCTTAGTCCAGCTTAAACAGCGCAAGAAGTTAAATAGCAAGAGGCATCCAGCATAAGCAATATTGCAACAATGAAGTGATTAGAACGTATACTTTGTAAACAGCCATTCCTGGTTCAATCCCTCCTATAACCAATTTGCATTTTACATGTAAAAGCAGTACATAAACATTTTTTTATTATTATTAGCTACTAAATAACATATATTTGTCAACTGGAGTACTGCATTAGGTCCAGATGTGAGGTGTCAGTTGAGTAAAGTTGTGAAACCCCCATATAAACACAAATACCCCATACAGTATAGTCGCACATGAATAAATGTAATGAAAGCACAATGGGGGATGTCAGGGGCAGTAAACAAATTTATAATATGTAATGAATGATGAATCAATGCCATACAGCAGATAGTCTATAAAATGAAAAATAAGCAATGCTAAGCATTGCACAGCTCTGCTTACCAAGTGTAAACATTGTGTAAATATGACTGCTAAGCAATGAGTAGCCCAGCTAAGTGGATTTGCCCATCGGTAAGCAGTGCTGAACCTGTCCCTTTAAGCACTGCCAACCTTAGCAATGCAGGTTTGCCCATACCTTAGCTTAGCTCAGCATATTCAAAACCATCCAATCACGGCAAAGGGTGGGAAATTGGCCGTATTTAAACCCCCCGGTGGGAATACAGCTCATAACTGGTTGCAGCTTCTCACTGTAGGCAGTATGGCAGGAGTTGGTGAGGGCATGCACTTCTGTGCGCAGCACTGGGGCATACAGGAGTCCAAGGTCATGGTAGGACTTCTGGTACAAAACCATGATGTGATACTGCTCCAGGGACAGTACCAAGTCTCCCAATATAAAGCAGGAAGCATGGGACCGTCTCGCCCATGATCTCACCAGTGCCACTGGTATCCCTCGGACTGGTGAGCAGGTCCGGCACCAGTATGCTGACTTGAAGCGGAGAAAGATGGAGCTCTTGGATGAGTGGGTCCAAGAAGCAAGGCAGAGGGGTGATGTCCCAGCAGTATGTAAGTACTCATACTAATAAATGTTTACTAATGTCTAGCCTGTGTATATGATGGATGGGTATGCCTAAATATTTCTCTATTTCCCTTACAGCTGCAGCTGAGTGGCCTGTGAATCAGGAAGCCCATGGTAGTAGGCTGCAAAGGCTGTGTTGCGAGGCTGGTGAGTAACAATCCTGCTTGTAGGAGTTATACCAAATAAATATAAAGTAGTAGAAAGTCACATGGCAGTATAAAAACTGTGTATGGTTGTACTGAATTAACCAGACAATGTGACAGCAATAGTCCCATATAGGTCATATTTAAATAAAACTGTAACTGCCTGGCAATAAAGCTCTAAATCCTGGACTGGTTGTGTTTACTCTGGTATTGTATGGCATTTATTGTTGCATTCTCTGAATAGTAATGTGTTAACCACTGTTACCCACACTGTGCTACATAAAAAAAATGTCTAGGAATGTCTCTATAAGACTGTTGTAAGTACAAGATCAGATTGTACAACCAAGAGAGACTTAGACAAAAAACACGGAAGAAATAGACAGTCATAACCAAATAGCACACTCTGCTGCAACTTAAATTGTTTTATTTTTAGCAGACACAGCTATGGTTTGAATCCTGGGAGTGGTAGTAAGCTGTATGCATAATCATACCATAATCATTTTTCAGAATGTCCAGATAATTGCCTCATATTTTCTGCCTGTTCCTCTGTTCCCTGGCAAATCAGTGGGATGACCTCAGAATTGTAGTCATGAAATAATGACATACATTTGATTTTCAGACCTCAAAACCTTCAGAAAATATATATTAAAATAAATCCTGTCACTCCAGCAACTCTCCAAGTTTATAACAGCAATATTCAAAACATGTCCCTATTTGTACCCCAATGGTGTCAAGCTTTGTCCAGAGTGTGTGCATTAAGAGGTTGAGAGGTATGTGCATAATATTAACTTGAAATCTGGGTGTAGAAACAGTCAGGTAGTGTTAACAAACTTTCCCTCCACAGGTCTGTCAGATAAAAAAACTGTGCCTGCCAATAAAGATTTAAATCCTGGACTGGTAGTGTTTACTCATGTATAATATGGCCTGAAATGTAGCATTCAATAACATCTGATATCAGAATAGCACTGTTGTGTCAACCACTGTTTGTCACACTGTGCTACATAAAAATATGTGTAGGAATGTCTGTATAAGACTGTTGTAATTACAAGGTCAGATTGTACAACAAGAGAGTCTTAGACAGAAAACACTGAAAGAACAAACAGCAATATCCAAATCGCACCCTCTGCTGGGACTTAAATTGTTGTATTTTTAGCAGACGCAGCCATGGTTTGAATCCCGGGAGTGGTAGTAAGTTATATGCATAATCATACCTCTCAACTGTACAGATTTTTCAGAATGTCCATATAACTGGCTCATATTTTCTGCCTGTTCCTCTGTCCCTCTGGCAGATCAGTGGGATGATCTCAGAATTGTAGTCATGAAATAATGACATACATTTGATTTTCAGACCTCAAAACCTTCAGGAAATGTATAGTAAAACAAATACTGTCACTCTAGCAACTCTCCAAGTTTATGACAGCAATATTCAAAACATGTCCCAATTTGTACCCCCATGTTGTCAAGCTTTGTCCAGAGTGTGTGCATTAAGAGATTGAGAGGCAAGTGCATAATATTAACTTGGAATCTGGGAATATGTGTAGAAACAGTCAGGTAGTGTTAACAAACATTCCCTCCACAGGTCTACCAGGTAAGAGATGTAGAATTTAGTTATATGACAGTTGAAGTATACACTGTGTACAAACATACAACTGCCCAAACCAAGGCCATAGGGTATTGTAATAATACCTGTACCTTAATGCTTAGAGCAATGATCATTAAAGGTGTGAGTACTACAAGGATATATAAGTTGTTAATTGACATCTCCCCCCCTACCATATCTGCAACAATAATCTAAATACACAAATCAATGGGTATGTTTACAACAAACCTACTGTTGGGACATATGTCCTATTGTTCAATAAATATTAAAATGTGCTTCTATTAATGTTCCATGTTGAAATACTATCATTGGTAGCCTGTTGCTATCACTGTAACCTGCATGCCATTGTAACGGCCACTGTGGTTCCATATATGCATGTGTTCTGTTTGCTATGCAACTGTTCCAAATCTGGTGTTTTGGGTTAATGGGAATATCTATGCATGCTGTTATAACTAATCCTGGATTGTGTTGACTGTTACTAACCCACATATGTTTTAAAACTGCAACACCATAGCACACTTGGGAAGGATGGTCCCAGCGGTCCCACCTCTCCCAACTCATCTGGCCATGGCACCGGGTCCCAGCACATCTGGGACCCATGCCAGGACCTCCTCATTCACTGGTCCTGTACCACCTTCAGGTGGAACTGCCTCAGGGGATAGGGCTTGCCCCCTGCCGGGAGCGGGCGCTGTCACCCGAAGTCAGGTTCGTGGATTGGTGCATAGTGTGCTCCGAAG
The DNA here is from genome assembly GCF_019279795.1 of Protopterus annectens. Lineage (NCBI taxonomy): Eukaryota > Metazoa > Chordata > Ceratodontiformes > Protopteridae > Protopterus > Protopterus annectens. The sequence goes on from NC_056725.1 coordinate 1,586,029,550, forward strand.
GGAGTTTGGAGATCTGCTATGCCAGCTTGAGAACTGTGTGGCACATTTAGAGAGTCAGCCTTCCCCTCCTACTCAGCCCTCAGCACAGCCACCTTCAGGGCTGTGCAGGTGCAGTGGTGACTGCCCATGGGTGGGGACCTCAGTCCCACTGTTTTCATTTGGGGGCTCATGTGCTTCTGATTTCCAAACACCCCTCCCCATATGAGGTGTTTACCCCCCACATATGTTATATACCATCCCTGTATGCTGTCTTGTCTGTCTTGTCTGTCTTCCTTCCCAACCTACCTCCCCAAATATACCTACTACCCTTCCCCAACATCCCACTCTCACTTAAAAAAAAAAAAAAAAAAAAGGGCAATCTGTTCTCAAAAAAAAAATGTTGCCCCATACATAGCTGTCCATTTTGCATATGTGTCCACTGGACACATGTAATCCGGTCTGATTGGTTTCACAACACATTATTATTGTCCTCACCCCTCTCAGGTGTTGGAGTGTCCAAATGTACCTCCAAATTCAGTACATATGCACAGCTGTTGCTGTAGAAGAAATGGACAGCTATGGACCTTCCCTACACCTGTCCTGCACATCCCGAGCTACTTTCCCTATTGTTTTTCCTTTTGCATGCCACCTTTTTCACCACTTTCCTATCACCCTTTTCTCTTTTCTTTTAAAGAAATTATTGTGAGGGTAAGCGGGAGTAAGCACTTTTAAGCAGTAGTAAGCGGGTTTAAGCCTGTTTGCACGGCGGCAAGCAATGGCTACACAGATTAAGCACTGTCAGGCTAACTGTCTGTAAGCTTATTTAACCGGAAGTTAGCATTGCTTACCGCCGCACAAACCTATGCAAACCCTCTTACAACTGCTTAAAAGTGCCTTAATCACTCTGTATCCAACAGCCCTTGTTCTGCCCAGCAACAAAACTATCAGCCCTTGCACATCTCAAACCCAGTACACTACACACCACAGCCACAGTGATTTACTTCTAAGCCATTTAAGCTATATATAAATGTGATGTTTTCTCAAACATATCATGCAGCACAGTCATTCAGATTCAGTTAAGCTTTTGTTCTATTATGATTACAAGAACTTCTTCAGAGTGACAATGCAAAACTTTAGAGTGAATATTACATATAGAAAAAGTATCATGTGAGAAGAAAATAACTAATAACAGTGCAGCAGCATTGCTGTGATAGTTATATAAATTACCCAGTGAGATGAACAGTGGTTTTACAAAAAGAGCAGTACAAGTGTAGATATATACGTCATACATATTTATAAGCTGTGTAGTGGCTTTTCAAAATGAGCAATGAAAATGCAGATACATATTTAAACGCTGTGTAGTGGTTTTACAAAACTGGCAATGACAGTGTAGATATATACATGTAATATATGTTAATGAGCTGTGTAGTATGTATAGGTTATGAATATGCTGAGATTTATCTGTATCATTTTAGTGCACATTTAATGTTAATTGATTCATTTAAACCAGGTGGCATATCTGCACCTAGCAGAAGCTGGCACTTTAGTTCCCTCAGCTCCAGAAAAACATCTGTGTCACCAAAAAATGGATCTACTTGTTCAAGAATTAAAAATTTAAATGAACCATTACAGAAAGAAGTGTGTTTAGCTAAGGCATTTTTGGTATTCAAATGTCTAATGGCAGCTAAATATTCTTTAAATCTATCTGAGAGTTTTTTGGATGTCTTACCTATGTAAAAACAATTACTTGCTGAACACACAGCAGCATATACTACAGATGTAGTACTTACCTATGTAAAAACAATTACCTGCTGAACACACAGCAGCATATACTACAGATGTAGTACTTACCTATGTAAAAACAATTACCTGCTGAACATATGCAACATATACTACAGATGTAGTACTTACCTATGTAAAAACAATTACCTGCTGAACACACAGCAGCATATACTACAGATGTAGTACTTACCTATGTAAAAACAATTACCTGCTGAACACACAGCAGCATATACTACAGATGTAGTACTTACCTATGTAAAAACAATTACCTGCTGAACATGTGCAGCATATACTACAGATGTAGTATGACAATCAAACTGTCTTTGAAACTTAATTGTATAATTTTGATGCTTGAAAGTATATTGTGAGCTTGTATAAATGTGAGGACATACAACACACTTCTTACAACAGAACATGCCTTCATTTGCAGTCGAGGAAGGTGTAGGTACAACAAGAAACTGTGAATCTCTATTCTCTAAATGCAAATGAATAGATTTAGTTCTCTTGAATGAAAAAGATGGAGCTGTACCAAAAATGCCTGTCATATATTGCGAATTAGATACTAAATCCCAGTTATTTGTGATAATCTGCTAGGTGCAGATATGCCAAAGTGTGGGGTGAGGCAACAAAGAAAAGAGATGATTAGAACTATTATATGTCACATTCATGGCTTATTACAATAAATATACTTTTATTATTATAGTATTATTATATTAGCTACACAGTTTTCCCAGTCCCAAAAAGGGATTTGAATTGTGACAAGTAATGCTTGGAATATGCAGATATTCCATATATGCTTTAAAAGACACCACAGGTTAACTTAACAACATGGAATTAAAGCCAATTTTGCTGCAAGTGAAAATTAAAAATGATATTAAATGTGAATGTATGGGTTACTTGTGGTAATTGAACTCACCTCTGAATACAGTATTACACTTGCCTAATAAAGAGCTACAGAAGAAAGCATGCATGCTTGCTTTCACAGTTAAAATCTGCATGCTTAAGTTAATACTATTGTATAGAATGCCAATATATTTAATACAATCATGTTAATCTGTGCTGCATACATATCCTTGCCTCTCTGAGTCTCTCCAATCTTTCAGAATGTGCCTCCCTGTTCAATGAAATATCCTGTGCAGCTGTAAAATAAAGGACAGATAAAGAGACAAGAAAACATTATGCATACCAGTCTTGCCTATCTATAGATTTCCATAACATGTAAAGTTGCTTTAACTGTATACTTACACAACTGTGGAATGTCAGCATTTCTAAATTCACCCAGCCACTGGTTGAATTGTCCCTTCTTGTGCTATTTCAAGTCATTGTAATGGTGCCTGCATTTTTCCCCAGCACGTGGTATGCCAATTACACTGGAGACAACTTTGGTTAGGCTGTTCCAAGCCTCAGCCTTATACTGAGACCTGGTATAGTCCCCCTGCAACAGCCTATCCCTTCACATTTGGCACCATCTTTACCATCTCATGCCATGTCTGCAAATGTCCTCCAATTACAGTACAAGTGTTTTCCCGCCAATTCATGATATTGTATTTTATGAACAGTGCACAAACACTCACAACCATGCCAACCATCTTTGCACAATGTTAATTGGAGAGAAAAATTACTAAACAAAGAGGAAGGGAGTTTACGAAACAGCAATGATAATTTCCCATTTGCCATTAATTTACAGTATGTGTGTTGCTATACATCGTCACATTTTGTCCACTGGTCAACACTGATATGTTAAATGACTTGACTTTTAAAACATAACTTTGAAAGAATCAATGGGATGACTTGACACATATTTTGTGAGGGAAGTAAATAGTGAGGGAAGAAATAGCCAGGGAATTGTTATGGCTAGGCTTGTATAGGCCCTAGGGCTGATAGCCTAGTACCAACCTATGAACCTATGAACTTACAGACTGTTAAAAGTAATTTGCACAATGTGGGATTCAAACCTATGTAAAAAAGGGAATACATACTTTTGATTTTTTCCTCATGGCCACAGAAGAAGTGCTTGCAACTAAGGTCATTACAAAAATACATGTTAAAGAGTGAGTGGTGCTAAACTTCAATTAAGCTATATGTGTGTGACATTACAAAGATTAGCTTATGCATTCTAGGGTGTGATGCACGACTAATGTCTGACAATATACTGTAAATGGATAGATGTATATTACTTTAGTAGTAGATTTTGGTGTTCTACTACAGACCACACAATACTTTCTGTTTTACAATTAAACTGGGGTTATGGGAGGCTTGTTAATGATTGTCAGTAAAGTATGAAGTCCATCATATGTATGAAACTACATTTTTTATTACATAATCATCACTGCCATGGTAAACCAGTTACACATATAATACATATGATACACAGCTTTGGATATGAACTATTATAGTAATGAAATTACAAAACACAATCGAAGTGTGTTATCTCTCTTTGCCACAGGCACAGCTTTGCGACAGCATTGCAATCATATGGATACAAGCAATTTACATTTCCTCTACAGTATTAACAGGACAAACACTTGTACATTCTCAGTTGGTTGTAACATGTGTGGCTAACATATTTAGTGCAATGAGTAATCACGCAACCACTTATGACTATGTTTGCAGAAATGCAGCTCTTTGTATTCTGTTCATTGCTCCCTTATCTTTGCTGTAATCTCAGACAATTTTTCCATAAGTAGTGGTGTGTTTGCACACAAGTAGGCACAAATGTAACACTCGATTGTTAACATATACTCCTTGTGCTAATATTCATTATGACCATTCCTCATTAAGAATATCTACTGTGAAACTACAACCCCATTTTCCTACCTTATCTGTTGTCTACCTCAAAGTATTTACACCTTGTGCTACACAGAGAGCTGGGTAACAGGTATAATTTTTGCGGCCATTACCATCCATGTTGCTGACTGTCAGACAATACCGCTAAGCATGTTTGTACTTCATTAGGCAACTGACAGTAAATGTTCAATTTTTATGCAGTTAACCATGTATCTGAAGTAGGAGATTCATTTGTCTGCAACCTGTGGGTTATGGATCCGATATCGGATCCGAACCGGCATGGTTTTCCAGCTATGGATCCGAGCTCTCAGCTCCTCCCCTCACCCATAATGCCCTGCTCTCCCTACATGACCTCAGATCTAGTTTGTCGCGCTGGTGACCAGATTGGTTTCTTGAGCTCTACAGCTAAGTGTTTTTATTCAAATTTTCTAGTGCTACAATTTAACTTTTTTTGATAGTTTTGTGTGAAAGTGTAGGTTTCCCTTTGTGTAGCTAAACTTGTTTAGTTTTATTAACCTTTTTTTTAGTATCCCTCCCCTCACTGGTGCGTAGTGTGTGTTTGGGCCTGTGTTTGTTTGACTAGTTTACTTTTACTTTTTTAGATTAGTTTAAGTAAAGGTTTGGCTCTTAGGATGTCTGAACAACCTAAGGCTATTTTTTCGAAGTGCTCCGAGTGTGGCCATAAGCTTTCCCCTGCTGATGGCCACACTCGGTGCATTCGATGCCTTGGGGTTGAGCACCTCACTTCTGGATGTTCCATTTGTGCAGGGTTCAACCCCAGGGCATTGAAGGAGCGGAGGTCGAAGCTGGTCCTGGCGGGACTTTTGCCCCCGGACTCGGCTCCGGCTACCGCTCCTTCAGGGGGTACCGTGTCTACGGTTCCCTCCTCTCCGGCTCCCCCTCCTCCTCCTAGGACTCAACCTCCCTGTAGTGGTTTGGAGGAGAGGGAAGCTAGAAAGAGGGACCGGAGGGAGAAGCACCATAAGCGGCGGGCCGAGACCTCTGTTTCGGCCCCGCCTGCCAAGCGGACTTCTCCTCCGGCCTCCTTGTCTGCTGGTTCTCCCCCTCCTTGGCTCCGGTCGCCTGTGTGCTTTTCACCGGGACCTGAGGAGGAGGAGACCCGATCTCCGTCGAGGCTATCCAGGAGGCACTCAAGGCCTACTTCGGTAGCCTCGTCGAGATCGACGTACAGTTTATCGGATGCTGATCTGGACCGGAAGATGAGAAGGTTCATCCAGGCCCAGATGCAGATGGGAGTGCTCTTGCCTCCCCCCCCTCTGGGGGGGAGCTTGACCCCTTTCTTTAAACCTATAGCTCCTTCTCCGACCCGCTACCCGGGTTCGGAGCAGTTGGAGCCGAGCAGATTCGGAGCCGGGGGTGGGTCGGCGCCGATAGTACTCGGTACTTCAGATCCGACCCTGCCCTCGAGTGCTTCGGATCTGACCTCTCGGAGCCTGGATCCGAGCTTCGGATCCGGGGGGATCAGTGCTCCTTCGGCGCCATCTGTGTCGGAGCGCACTGTCCCCTCGGATCCGAGTGCTTTGGTGCCGGCTCCGATCTACTCTTTGGATCCCAGGGGGAGCTGATTATCGGATCCTTTGGTCGAGGTTGGCTCCCCCTCGGCTTTTGATGTAGTGGAGAGGGCCCTGTTGAGGGTTTCCGGACCCCCGGCACTTGCTTCGGCTCCGTCCCGCACTCCCTCTGCACTGGGCCAGGCTTCCACCATCCGGCCATTGGGACAGCCCGCTCCTTTGCCCCAAGTGGTTCCTTTCGAACAGGTCACAGTTTGCGAGGAGTCCTCTGACAGCCCCCCGGAGGATGCCCCCCGCAAGCATACGTGCAAAAGGAGGCACATAGACTCCCCCGAGTCTCTCACTGAAGACACGGACTTGGAGGAAGGGGAAGGCTCCCCAAGATCACCCCCTGAGGATGTCTCCTTTGGAGACATCATGGAAATGCTTCGCATAAGGGGGGGTGATCTGCCCCCAAGTCTTCCTCGGACGAGTCATTGTTCTTGGAGGCATTTGAAGCGGGCCCATCTACCTCTTGGGTGTCCCCTCCTGCCGACCCCCTGGTGGACCTGATTACCACCAGGGTGTGGAAGGAACCGGACACTGTGGAGCCAATTCCAAAAAGGCCCGACCGTATACTCAGTCCCCTGGCTGACCGTGCCCATTGGAGTAAGGGGCCTCCAGTAGATGACATGTTGACGGCGGCAGCCACCAAGAGGGAACTTGCTCAGGAGAGTCCCTCAGTCCATCCCCCGAGCAAGGAGTCTCGGATGATGGACCGCTTGGGGAAGCGGATGTTTAGTTCAGTGACCTTTTCAGTAAGGGCGCTGCACTACCTGGCACATGTGATTAGGATGCAGCGCGATCTTATCAAGGAATACGCTGCATCCCCCCCCAGAGTCCATGTCGGAGGAGGACAAAGTGTTGCACTCCACCCGTATGGCCACTCTCAGGTCCGTCACTAATACCTCTATGCGGTTACTGTCCCATGCTACAGAAGGTGCCGCTAGAGCCGCAGGGGCAGGCCTAGTTACCAGACGTCAGGCCTGGCTCCGTCATTGCAATTTCACGGAGCCCTTCAAGGCGTCATTTGCGAACGCTCCCTTCGATGGTTCTGCCCTCTTTGGCAAAACTGTTTGTGATACTTTGACCCAGAGCGAAAAGGACGGGAAGACGCTGTCTGCTGTCGGAATCCGCTTCTCTGTGCCCCAGAGGCCCTATTCTAGGAACCAAAAGGGCCAGAACAAGATGTGGTTCCAGAAGTCGCAGCAATCCCAACCCGCTCCGGACAACCAGTCCTTCCGTGGCAGAGGAGGACAGGGAGGACGCCGCCCCAGGGGCAGAGGGGCTCCCAGGAACTTCGGGTCCAGAGAACCCTTCTCTGAATGGCCCGCGCAGCAGCCCTGAAGGGTTGCCCGGCTGCTCCACTCTGGAGGCAGTCGGGGGACGCATTTCGGAGCACCTAGCGGCATGGGAGTCCATAACATCAGACCGCTGGGTCCTCCAAATCATATCCAGAGGATACCGTATCCCATTTCATCACATGCCAAAATTGAAGTCCCTCCCCGACGTTCAACCCGGTCAGTGGGAGGCCGCTTTGGCAGAAATTGGCCATCTGCTAAAGAAAAGAGCCATCCAGCCCGTCCCTCCAGACCAGATCGGATCAGGGTTCTACTCCAGGTTCTTTTTAGTGCCAAAAAAGACGGGGGATCTAAGACCAATTTTAGACCTTTCACTCTTGAACCTGGCAGTTCCCAAGGAGAAGTTCCGAATGGTTACGTTGCAGTCTATTCTCCCCCTTCTGGGAGAAAATCACTGGATGTGCTCCATAGACCTCAAGGATGCGTACTACCATATACTAATGGACAGGCGCTCCAGGATGTTTCTCCGCTTCCGGCTGGGAGCCAGTCACTACCAATTCCGGGTCCTTCCCTTTGGTCTCACCACAGCCCCCAGGGTGTTCACCAAAGTATTGGCAGTGGTAGCGGCCCACCTGAGGCTTCAGGGGGTGCAGGTCTTCCCTTACCTGGATGACTGGCTTCTCACCGCTCCAACAAGGCATCTACTATTATTGGCGCGAGATTCCTTTCTCCATCTAGCTCCCCGTCTGGGCATCACAATAAATACAGAAAAATCCAACCTAGCACCCACGCAGTTCATAGATTTTATAGGTGCCAGGTTAGACACGAGATGGTTAAGAGCCTTCCTCACTGCGGACAGAATTCAGAATCTGCAGCTCCAGGTGCGGGCCATTCTCCACTCCAGCTCAGTTCTGGCGGAGTTGGTCCTGAGGGCTCTAGGGTCCATGGTGGCAGCGATAGCTCTTCTTCCTCTCGCCAGGTTCAACATGCACATCCTTCAATGGACACTCCTAGTTCAGTGGTCGTATCTTGCTCTTCCTATGCATCATCCCATTGCGATCAGCAAGGCTTGCAAGCGGTCCCTCCTGTGGTGGCTCCACTCTCCAGATCTCCACGGAGGCTGCCCTTTTTGTGCTTCTCCCCCTCTCACTACGGTGACCATGGATGCCTCCCGCCTCGGGTGGGGGGGCATTTTGCAGGCCGGACGGTCCAAGGCACGTGGAACGATTCAGAGACCTTACTGCATATCAACGTTCTAGAGATGAGAGCAGTGCTCTTGGCGTTGCTAGCACTTCAGGCCTTTCTTCCCTTGGGAACTATTGCGATTCAGTCGGACAACATGTCTGTCGTCTGGTATATCAACAAGCAAGGAGGAACCAGGTCTTACCCTCTTTGTCGAGAAGCCATGAGAGTGTGGGAATGGGCAATCTCCACCAACCGCTTTCTCATAGCAACGCATATTCCGGGCCGGTCCAACATCCTTGCGGACAAACTCAGTCGCACCATTCTCTCCCCTTACGAGTGGTCTCTCAATGCTCAGGTAGTGAAACGCATCTTCGCACGGTGGGGAACTCCTTGTTGCGATCTTTTTGCGTCTCCTTCAAACACCAAGTGTGACAGTTTTTTCGCTCTAATACCTCCGCCCGGAGATACCCCAAGAGACGCTCTGGTGCATGCTTGGCCACCCGGTCTTCTTTATGCTTACCCACCTTTGCCTCTGATGCTCCAAGTTCTTCAGAAAGCCTCTCAGTTGGGGTGCAGAATGATTCTCATTGCCCCATTTTGGCCTCGACAGATCTGGTTCCCTTTCCTAAGGTCTCACTCAGTGAATCCTCCTTGGATTCTAGATCCCATTCCGGATCTGATATCTCACCCATCCCGCTTATCAGCCCCGAATCTGGACAACCTGAAGCTGACTGCTTGGCTGGTCCAGTTCCACTCTTGATCAGGACTCCCGGTATTTCGTCTCCAGTTAAGGCCATCCTGGTGGTGGCTCATAAACCATCTACCAGGAAAGTTTACCGCAGCAAGTGGAAACGGTTCTCCATTTGGGCGGAGCGGCAAGGTCTAAACCCCTTCACAGCGCCCCTTCCTCTGGTGCTTGACTTCTTAACCACTCTTTTTAATGATGGTGCCAGCAGTTCCACGGTCAAAGTGCAACTTGCGGCAATTTCTCATTATCATATTGGCCACGACTCCAGTCCACTGATGTCTGCCAAATTGTGTAAGATTTTCCTAAAAGGTACTTTTCTTCTCAGGCCCCCTGTAAAGCAAGTGGTTCCTCCTTGGGACCTTTCTTTGGTCCTTCAGGCCTTGACCCCTCCCCCCTTCAAACCTGCGGTGACGGTAGATCTGAAATTTTTATCTTTCAAGACGGCCTTTTTAGTAGCCATTACCTCGGCCAAGAGAGTTTCAGAACTTCAAGCCTTATCAGCCAAGCCTCCTTACTTGGTCTTTCATCCGGACCGTGTATACCTCAGGACCAACCCGTCCTTTCTTCCTAAGGTAGCTTCAGAAGCTAATATTAATCAATCCATTAACCTCCCTGTTTTCCTTCCTAAATATCAAAACAAGGGTGAATACAAGCTTCATTCCTTAGATGTTCACAGGCAACTTAGATTTTATCTAAACAGGACAGCTGGTCATAGGCAATCCGACCAGTTGTTTATTTCCTTTGCTAAATTCAATTTGGACAAGCCAATTTCCAAAGTCTCTTTATCACGCTGGATGTCGCAGTGCATCTTATTGGCTTATCAAGCTTCTGGAAGGCCCGCACCAGAGGGAGTACATGCCCATTCAACCCGGTCAGTTTCAACCTCGGCGGCCTTTAAGGCTAGGATTCCTCTGGATGATATTTGTTCAGCAGCCACTTGGGCTTCATCTCATACCTTTATTTCCCATTACAAGTTGGATATTACATCTAGAGGTAGAGCATCCTTTGGCTCCGCCGTGCTCCGGAATATCCTTCCATGATGGCCGCCCAAGATTCAGGTAGCTGGGGACTCTGTCCCACAGGTTGCAGACAAATGAATCTCCTACTTCAGATTTAGAAGTTATGTACTCACCATAACATTCCATCTGAGTAGGTGTATTCATTTGTCTGCAACCATCCCACCCTCCTATCCCCCTGGCCTTTTCAGTTTCCTGCATATTATGTGTTACCCTTTTCAGGGTATTTCTATTGTTGGCAAACTCGATCTGAGGTCATGTAGGGAGAGCAGGGCATTATGGGTGAGGGGAGGAGCTGAGAGCTCGGATCCATAGCTGGAAAACCATGCCGGTTCAGATCCGATATCGGATCCATAACCCACAGGTTGCAGACAAATGAATACACCTACTCAGATGGAACGTTATGGTGAGTACATAACCTCTAATTTCACTAAACCACATATATGCTGTACCCTTCTTTCTTTGCAGCTACACTTGTCTGGTGCTGAGATATTTCTCAGAACATGAACTTTTGAAAACACAGCATTCAGTATCAATGTTTGTTTACTTTCTTGGATTTACAACCAATACTGTGATAAGAATCTGTAGAAATGCTACCAAAGAGACACAATCAAAATAATAAGCTGAATACCTTTCTTTTGAACTATCCATGAAAACTAAGTAGGATGTACAAAAAAGAATACTTTTGACATGCAGTATTTGCCCTGTGAAAGTACAGTACATGATGTGGATTGCATTATTTAGCTTGGATAGCAGATCTGCTTTATAGGTAAGGTGGTCTGGTGGATAAAGCCCAGCATTACATCTTCTCGGTTCAATCCTGAAATCTAAATCAGTGGTTGATGTTTTTAGATTGGCAATAGTTTTGCTATTTTGAGTGTGGTGTTGTAAGACTTTGAATATGGTATCCACATCATGGCTGCAATGCACAATCTAGAACTCCAACGGATACACTCATGTTAACAGTACAAAGGTAGATGTCAATGTTTACCTTCTTCATGTAATTAGATAACCCAATGGACAGTTTCCACTACTTTAGCTGCAGCGTTCAATTTTGAGCTATGGATAACCAGCCAGTGTCTGCAGAATGGCATTCCTCATAAACTACCAATCTACACATGGCACAGTGCTCACTCAACAGGATGCACTTAATAGCTCTGACAGTACAATAGCACCCGATGAGATGTTTTGTTCTCACAGTATGTGGCACAAATGAATACACGATCTACCTCACAACTCCAAGGTTCACAAATACACCAGTTAGTCCACCACACACACACACACACACACACACACACACACACACACACACACACACACACACACACACACACGCGCACACATGTACACACACGCACACACCGACGCACATACACACACACACACACACACGCACACACACACACACACACACACACACACACACACACACACGCGCGCACACATGTACACACACGCACACACCGACGAACATACACACACACACACACACACACACACACACACACACACACCACACACACCTCGGTTTTACTATATATTGCATAAGTTCTTAATCTTATCCATGCCATATACTACCAAAAACATCTGCATCACCCTCCTTGTCAGTAAGCCCATTCATTTCCAACAAGGTGACAGCTGACCAAGAGGGGTCATCATCTAGGCAGGCATTAGGAGCTGGCCAAGCTTTTTAAAGTTTTTCTCCCCATTCGCTATTATATACATCTGACAGAACACTGGGAAGGGATGTCCAGTAGGTTGTCTTCTGCAAGGAGTGTTGTCTTCAATCAGCCTTGCACTGCTCCCTGCAACATGATTAGTAGTCTCTCTCTGGTCCCTACCTGTGCGATTGCTCTGTTATCATGCTCTTGAGTGTGTGCAAACTTCTCCTTACTTCCAGGAGAGGTAAGTGAGCCATGACCCTTCACTTATCCCCTTCTCTGCTTGGCTCCTTCAGTGCTGGAGGCTGCTAATCAAGTGCAGATTACCTCGGTTGCAGCCAGGGCGATGTTCTCCTGTACCACAGTATCAGACATCAAGTCTTATTATTTGTTCTTTCACCTTTCTTATATGTGAATTAAATAACTCCTTTTCAACCATTTCTGTTTCTAAGGACTTCACTTGATCCGTGTTTATACTTTTGACTTTCCATTCTCAGTCAGATTTTCCTTATACATTTCTTTAACACACTCTGCAACTATTTATATAATTTGTTTTACTTGTGCATAAACTCTTCTTTCTTGTTCTATAAACCATTACTTTTTCATTCATCATGCTTCACACATTTTCCAAAAACTTGCATTTCTTTCTTTGTTTTAATATGCATTTTTGACTGAATATTGTCTTCATTCTCTGTTTACATTTTTTAATAAATTTGCCTTTGTTTCTGTCTTTTCATTTTCATTGTCAAGCAATTATTTTGTCATACTGCTGTACTGTTATATTTGCTTTTTCATGTGCCTTTCTTCCTTTTCATATATATCCCTTATATTTTCTGTTTACTTAATCCACCGCTGTGGTCATGCTTCATAAAAATACCTTATTATATCATACTAATTCCATAATGTTTGCTGTTCACTTCTCAACTCTTCTGTCTTACTAATATCCCGATAAGTCTTTTTATACCCTGCAGTTCTCTTATTATTTTCCCATTTTCCTCGATTGTTGACAAAATATTTCCTTAGAAAATGACATAAAAAGTTGATTGGACTTCCTAGACTTTTGTGCTGTCCAAATAAAATATTAAATGATGATGAACATCAAACAATGAAACATGCATTCTCCTTTGTTACTGAAGTTAAAAAAGAAAACAGGTAACTCAATGGACTGGTTTTGAAAGAATTTGGAGGCCATTTTAGGGAGAAATGAGGGATTATTTCTCAATGAAACTCTGTTCTTATGGAAAATAAGGTACAAAGGAGAGCAAGACAAACCTGTAACTCAGAAACTCTTCTGGCAGTGGTAGTTGCTATGAGGAAGGGAGTCTCCCAGTACAGAAAAAGTTTATCTATTGTAGCTGCCAGTTCAAAATGAGGTTTTGTGAGAGCCTAAAAATGCAAGGAGAGATCCCAAGGAGGAGAAGGGTCCCTCTTGGGAGGTCTTATTTGAAAGGTTCCTTTTAGAAAAACCTTAGATAGGTTTAAGGATGTGATGAGGGTGTGATTCTGACTCACATGAAAATTAGAGAGAGCAGTCAGTTGAACTTTAATAGCCAAATTACTGATCCCTGATTGGAAAAGCCCAGCTAGAAAATCCAAAATCTCCTGCAATGGAGTGGAAAAAGGATCTGTGCCTTTGGAATAAGCTCAGCTAGAGAAATGTTCAATTTGCCTGCATAGACTTGCCCTGTGTAAGGCTTCTGAGATGAAGATAAAATATGAAGTACTTGTTTATATAGCTTGGGATCTCAAGCCATCACTTGAATGGGAGAAACCATGCAATCAACTTGAGGGATACCAGGTTTGGCTGAGGTTGGCCCAAAAGATGAGAGATTAGTTCTGGAAATAAATCCAGTACCTAGGGAGGGTGAAGAAGATGAGGCACAGAAAGGGAAATCATACTTGTTGAAGCCAGAAGGAAGCTATGAAAATTACTTTGGCTCTTCAACAAGCTGCTTTCTGAAGGAATTTGATTATCAAAGGCATTAGGAGATAAGTGTGTAGGAGACCCTTGGCCAAAAATGGAGAACAGTGTCCATCAGTCACTACCTGTCTGAGGAAATCAGGGCAAAGCAGGTGCTGTACTTGGTGCTGAAGGGGGGTTGTGAAGAGATCATAACACAGTTACTCCCAGAGACGGAAGATTTTGACCTCTATCACTGTATTGAGAGACTGCTTGTGAGACATCAAGAAGCTCCTGCTAAAACTACCCTCTAGGATGTTGGATTTCCCTGGGATGTGTAATGTTATCAGAAAGTATTGTGAGGTCATTGCCCAAGCCATACTTCCATGGCCTCTCGACAGAGTGGGTAAAAATGGGTTTTCCCTTGTGTGTTCAAGTACCACACTACAGCTGTGTCACTGGATTGAATCGTAATCACATCCTTGAGTAGATTGTTCTGTAAATCCTGCAATGCTAGGAGGACTGCAGATGTGTAAATTAGTCTCTGACTGTGACCAGGTACCTTGAACAGTCTTTTCCTGTTAATGCCTCCTGACTCTAGGAGAGAAGTATCCACAGTTATGGTAGCACTGGGTGCAAGAACAACAAATAGACAGCCTGAAAAGACTAGAGATGAAGTCATCCACCAAAGAACATGTTGACTCATTAGATATGTGTGTGTGTGTGTGTGTGTGTGTGTGTGTGTGTGTGTGTGTGTGTGTGTGTGTGTGTGTGTGTGTGTGTGTGTGTGTGTGTGTGTGTGTGTGTGTAGATGGACCACTGGGAGAACAGAGTCCGTTGAAGAATTCTCATGTAGTACTCTTCCAGAGGAACAAAGCAAATGGTGGCCACTATATGTCTTAGAAGACACTGAATAAGAAAAGCAGGATGTCTTGGGATCTGAAGGGTCTGTGTGCCAGTGGCTTTGAGAGTGAATACCCCTGAGGAGGAAGCTTCATGATTTGGTTGATTGTGTCTAGATAACACCCAATGAATTTTAAGCATTGAACTGGTTCTTGTTTGGACTTCTCTAGGCAAACCATGATACACAAGGACAAACAGTCGGAACAGGCAGTGTCTTACTTGGATCAAGGACTCGCTTGATGTTTCCATAAGGAGCCAGCCATCTAGGTATCAGAAGACACAGAAACCCCACAATCTGCATCATACTGCAACCACTGCCATGCATTTGGTGTAAACTTAAGCAGGCAGTGGTGAGCCTGAATGGCAGTGCTTGAAAATGATAATGGCTCTCTCCCAGCCAACTCCTTGTGTAACTCTCTATCTTTATGTGCTGGTAGGCATCTTTGTTGTCCACTGAGTACATCCAATTATCCTTCCTCAGGAAGGCAATATGTACTGTACTATTAACATCCAAAATTTGGTCTATTTAATAAATAGCTTGAGCTTGCTTAGGTCCAAGATAGGCCTGAATTCTTCTGTTTTCTTTGCACCAAAAAGAACCTTGAATAGTTCCTGAATCCTATCTGGTCTGGTGGTACCCTTCAGATTACTTATCTTGATAGCCACTTTTGGATTTCTTAAGCTGCTTCTTTCCTCTGAGAGAGTGGCACTTCTGAAAGGTGTTTTTGTTTTAATCTTGCGAATGTGTGGAATGGAATAGAGTAACCACCAAAATGGCTCTTAACACCAAGGTATCTGTTGTGATGGTTTCCCCAGCTTGTGAGTGTAGAGTCAATTGCACCCCGAGTGCAGCAGCTAGACAAATTTTAAGAAGTGCTAAAAGAGCCTTCCAAAGAAAGAACCTCTGAAGCCCTAGGACTGCAGATCACCTCTACCTCTTGGGCAGTGTGAATTAGAATTGAACCCCCCCCCCCCCAGGGAACAATATCTGTAGAAGTGTCCTTGGGAAAAGACTGCAATTTTCTGAAGAACATCTTTCTTTCTCCTCTGATTCCTCAGAAAGTTTTTTTGAAGCATAGAAACATGCATCCCCATGGCAGACAGTGTTTTTCCCTACTGTTTACTTCTTGCCAATGCCTACTTCACTTTGGAAACAAAAAGTGTAGCATTGTCAGACAGAGTGTATAAGAAGTGTGTCTTATAGCAGTCTGAAAAATTGCAGAGGTGCATCTAAGCATGCTGGCGAGTGGCAATACCAGTACATGCAGCATGTGCCATACCACCCACAGCACTGAATATAAGGCACATGGAGACATTGGATATCAACTATATGGTGATCAGTTAAGTCTCAAGAGCTTTACAAATATCTGAAGAGGACTGAATGGCCATCAGCTCAGAGGCTTCAGAAACCAAACTCATTTGAAAGCTCATCAAGTATGCCAAGTAACTCAATGCATGAAGAGCAAAATTGGCTGAGATGTATGTGTACTTGCCAAAATGGTACAAAGTCCTGGACTCCCTGTTTGGAAGATGGGCCAAACAGCTTTCCCTTCTGAAATGTCCTTCTTAGTAGTTGCAGAAATGACAATAATGTCCATGGGGGCCCTGGGGGGGACTAATACTTCATCTGGTTTACAAGGTATGAGCTCCACCACATCTGGTTCTCTCCAAGCTCTCCTGGATATAAGGGCATGCACAGAAGGGTGTACCTAGAAAAAGGATGGGCCTACACCAAAGGCCTCTAGAAAGGCCAACTCCTTTAGAGAAGGAACATCTGACGTCTAACTCACCTTGTTGTCTCATAAACCCCAACAAATCTCTGAAAGAGGCATCCTCATTGGGAGTTTTGGGGATCCCACTCCTTCATCAAGGTCTGTGTCCTCAGTGACAGATTTCTCTAGGGAATAAAAGTGCTTACTTTTGCACTGACTCTTATTTGGGGATTTAGGACCACACCAGAGGGGGAAAGTCTGAGAGGGACAAAAATTTAACAGGGGAGCCCTTAAGCCAGGGCTGTTCAAAGCTCGATGGCACAGTCTGTCCCAAGATCAACTTATGAGACACCTAGGCTGACAGGGGAATAGTAGATGGATCTGATAATGGGACTGAAGAACCCTTCTCTGACTAAGACAAAATAATTTCTAAGACATTAAATGCTAATAACAATGGTGGACAGTTGTTGGAGCCTGGGGCACTGCAGCCAAGAAGGGGCCCAGTGGAGGAACAGAAGCAGATGGAGACAACAGAACTGGGCTGTCTACCTAATGCCAAAGTCCATTTCATCCTTCAAAAAGGTTCTCATAAGTTAATCAATATCCACATCTTTGAAACTTTTGGCAGATCTATCCAATCATGAAGAAGCCAAGAAAGTTGGTTTGCTGATATTTGAATAAGGCAGAGGGACCTCTTGGATCTGAAAAGGGGAAGTTTAGGTCCAAAGCAGAGATGCTTCAGGGAAAATTGTAATTCAGGAGTAATTACTCTAAACAATTAATGGACCTGACCTGATGCTGGAGCTGCTGAGAGAAAGGGGCTTGTAATGTTGGATCCAACAGTTTGGATTGGATCCAAGACTGATGCTGAAATTGTGGGAGACCAGAGCCAAAGTAGTACTAGTTCCAAAGTCTTTAATGTAGCTGGAGTCAGCGAAGTTTGGTTTTGGATAGATATGAATGGCCAAAACAGAGTTTGTTTTTCTATCTTTACCTTTCTCTTTTTCATTTTCTTCTCATCTATCTTTTTCATTTTAGTGTCTTTGCATTTCTCTCGCTCCTTTCTTTTCTCTGTAGCTTTAGAAGGAGAAGGCAAGGAAAGGGTTGAACCAGAAGCCACCAATGCAGTTGGGACTAAACCTTTTAATACCAGTTTGGCTTTACAGTCAGCCAATGCTCATGACCTGAAGGCTGAACAAGCCTGACAACCAGTAGTGAGGTGCTCAGGATCAAGGCAGTAGACACATTTATCGAGTGTCTTGTGGGGGGGGGGGGGAGGCAATTTCTGCCCCACATACTTCTGAAAACCAAAGTCCTTAGAATCTATATGAGAAAAAGAAAACACCCAGATGAAATACAGTAAAAATCACCTAACCTGAAGCACAATGTCACAAAGTCACACACAACAGGATGTGTGCAAGAAAGCACCAATAAATCACAGGGATACAGTACAGGAACTAAGAGAAAATATTATTTTTTTAATATGGAGCGTTAGGGCAGGAATAAAATGCTGAGGGTGTAAAGAAATCCACTCACTATACTACAAGGGAAAGGAGGAAATAAGTAATAAAGAATCCAAAAATTAGCATCAAAGGTTACTTATCTGAATAAGAACACAAAGCCTCATAGAACACATCTGTCTCAAAAAGGGGCACATGCAATCTGAGAAGCTTTAGGAAAGCAGAGAATTACTGGAGAGGAAGTGGAGCACTGAAGTTTGAAGATTTGAAGGTTACTAGCAGTTGGATCTAATCATATTCTAAGGCCCAAAGGCTGAGGCAGATGGAAAAGATATTTGATCATATTTTGTTCATTTATTTCATGCATACCATCACTTTTAACAACTATACTTCATCTTCAGTTTGTGCATTACTAGTTTCAAAATTTCAGTGATAGGTGCATTTCAATATCAGCATTTACTTCATTTTGCAATAATAGAACGTTGAACTGTAAATGCCCCTCTTCATCACATTTCATACACATAATTTTAGTCCTTTGTAGAATGTCCACATTTCTTGCACTAGAGACACCTCTTTTCATGCAGTTCTGTATCAAATGAGTTATGCCTTCTCAGAAAAAAATATGATTTGGGTTACCCACAATATTTACCTGTTTCTTTTATTGCCATTTACCATAACCACACCTGGTAAATGCACTAGTTTCCTTTCTTTTCTTTTAAGAGAATATATAACTTACTTAACTCCATTGCATATTTTTCTGTCATCAAATACCTTTTTAATGCTATATACATTCTGGAAAATTTCAGAAAAACAAGTTTATAATTCAGGTTCCTTAATGTTAGTGGTTTTAAATTGCATTATGATTTTTCTTCTTAACTATACATTTAAATTATTAAACACATATCCCAGGATTTAATAGAATCCATGTAGGCACCATGTGGAACCTACATGGAATGTGTCCATGTACATGGCCACAGTTCTCCCTTGACAGCATGCCATGCATATTAATGATGGGTACTGCCGAGGGAGACATTGGAACAGGGTTATTGAATCCATGTAGGGAGAAGTGTAGAGGCTAGCTGTGGTTGTGGATGCCTGGTTAGATGTTATGTACAGGGTGAGGCTCCCTGTAATGCTCCCTGCTACTGTTGAAATGCTGTGAATTGTTCTAAATGTGTAATATTTTATTTTTATGAATATATTTCCTCTCTGTATGTTTGCCAGACATCTAAGAATAGAAACTGTATGTAATAAGTTATTTATGAATAGGTTTGTATAAGCTTGTTTGCATGGCAGGGTGTGGTAATCAGCAATGCTCACAGGTAGCCTAGTACTGTATGCAAAGGTATACTAGGTATCATGCTATCCAAAGAGCTAAATGGATATAATTATGGCCTAATGTGTAGTAGATCTTGGGTTCAAGTCCACAGAAGTCATAACATGTCTGTAATTTAAGTTAGTGTTTTTTTTTAATTAAATAAAAAAATTGTGATATATGGCAATGCTGCACTGTTTGAAGCACTGCTTAAACATGCTAATGGCTACTATAGTTTGCTCAGTGCTAAGCTTCGCGAAAACCTTGGTTGTGAAATTTTTCTCACTGTTCAGCTCTGCTTAGCTGATTTGTGTGTTGCTAAGCAATGCAGCACTTTTTTTAATGTAGCTCAATGATGTGTAAGGGTTGGAAAACAGCCTATATTAAGCACAATAAGTGGGAATTCTGCACCATTCCTTGGAGTCAAATTGACTGTGGATATGGCAGCCATTGCTGGTGAAGGTGTGCACTTTTGGGTGCAGAGATGGGGTGTTCAGGAGTCCAGAGTTTTTGCTGGGCTCCTGGTAAAAAATTATGAACCCAGGCTTCTGCAGCACAGTTTCCAGGGCTCGGAGTGTAAGGCAGAGGCCTGAGACCAGTTGGACAGGGAACTCACCAGTGTTACTGGTATCCTCCACACAGGTGAGTAGTGTTGCCACCATTATGATGACTTGAAGTGGAGAAAGAGGGTAACCTTGGACACCTGGGTCCAAGAAGCCAGAGTTGGGAATGCCCCACAAATATGTAAGTATGTTTTCCACTGTTTACCAATATGCAAGCTGAATGTCTGCATAACAGGTATGCATAATCGTGTGCTTCTTTCCCAAGAGCTGCAGCTGAGTCCCATGCTGAGACCCTGGCCAGGTTGTGACATGAGTGTGGTATGTATGGATTTATTATTCTAACTCTAATACAATAAGCATGAAAGAGTAAATCATTTACTGCAATAAAGTATACACAATAAAAACTGTAATGCAATAAATGGGCAAGTAGAACTGTAGTGCAATAAATGGGGACTTAGAACTGTAGTGCAATAATAGGATCATAGGATCATAGGAGGTTACTAGGATATTGGCTTTGAGGCCCTTATAAGCCTAGCCAAGAGTTTAGCCCATGTTTAGACAAATCAGCACCCAATGCACCTGTCCAGCAGGGACCTGGGTGGAATCCCAGGGGTATATTTTCTGTTTCCCATCCAGTTATCCAGGTTGTGCTTAAAAGGGGGGAAAGAGCTACTCTGCTTGATGTGGAGAGGGAGTCTATTTCATTGATGAGGGAGTCTATGGGACACAAATCTGTCCCACCAACAAGTCTTATTGATGTCACAGACACGGTTGAGGCCATGCATGTGGGTTACTTGAGTGGAGCTTGACTTGCAGATGTGCAGCAGTCCCATCAAGGTGGGATCCATGATTGCCTTGTATGCCAGACAGAGGTCACCTCTGAGACGTCTGTATGAAACTGAGTAAAGAGATAAGGCTTTTAGCCTATCTGTGCATGGTAGAAGTTTGAGGCCCTGGATTCTCCTGGTGTGGAACCTCTGTGGTCTCTCCAGCTGCTGCATGCACTTTGTGAGGTACATGCTGAAAGGTGCATTGTACTCAATAATGGGCCTTATAAGGGAGGAATACAGGGATGTTATGACCTTCTTGTACCTAGATAAAATACCCTTACTTATGAGGTAGGCCATGTCGAAGGCTTTCCGTACCATGGAAGCAACATGGTGGTCAAAAGTCAGGTTGCTATCAACATGGGTGTCCAAATCCCTCACAACTGATTGAGTGCTTAGGAAGTTGTTATTAATATGATAATTTGTGGAGATGTCACTCTCCCCAAAGGTGATGATGATGCATTTTTTGGTATTCAGCTTGAGGCCATGTTTCTGGCACCAGTCATTTATTTGAGTGAGACCCTCTTGGAGGATGTCCACATCACTAGGGGAATTGACGACAGCACTCAGCTTGCAGTCATCTGCAAACTTGGTCAGCCATAGCCCACTGGTTTTGGCCTGCACCTCAGAAAAGTATATCTCAAATAACAGATGCCCCAAGACCGAACCCTGGGGTAGACTGCTTGTTATAGGTCTACTGCTTGAGGTGGCTTCTCCTATTTTCACTAAGTGGGTTCTATCAGTGATACAGTTTGCTACCCATCTGGTAACATATCGATTGATGCCTTGTTGAGAGAGTTTATCTATTATGCCCGAGTGAGGAATAGTGTCAAAGACTTTGGCCAGGCCAAGGTAGGCGGTGTGCACCATCTTCCCCTCATCCATGGCTTTGGTGAATGTTTGGACATTGCCAATGTCCTTGTTAATGAGGTCCATGATAATCCGTTCCATGACCTTGCAGATCAGACTAGTTAGGCTGATGGGTCTATAATTTCCCTGATCGGGGGAATGCTTTGTCTTTGTGTAAAGGGATGACAGTGGCTGTCCTCCACTCAGCTGGGATGAAGCCAGTACTCAGGCTTTGGTTGAATACGGTGCCTAATGGTGCTGCAAGTTCCTGCCTAAGTTCAAGTAGGATGCAGCTTGGGATGTTATTGGGTCTCATGGAGGCTGTATTTTTTGCCTTTGAGAGAGTAGTGATAACCTGTTCCCTAGATATAAGGGGAAGGGTGCAGGTACTGGGGATGCCCTGATTTACTGATGGGGGGCCAGAGGGGTATAGTTTTCGCTGACTCTGTCAGGCAGCAAGTTTGCTATATCTACAGCATTTGTATATGTGGTATCCTTGACCACTAGTTCTGAACAGATCTGGGTGCTTCCTTTGAGGTTGCAGACATATGTGGCAAAGGCCAATTTGGACTCAAAGTTTGCTTTGGAGGATTTCTCTAGTGCTCTTATTTGCTTGTTCAGGCTAAGGAGACATTGCTTCCAATTGGGCACCTGCTCCTTCTTGGTCTTGGACAGCAATTTTTTTCTTTTTGTTATAGAGTTTATTTATTGCAGATGTCCACCAGGCAGGTGGGCATTAACCATTGCATTGCAATAAACAATAAAATAATACCAATAACAGTAAGCAAAATGGTGTACAACAGGATTGTGTTGTGATAGCCATGGCATTAGAGCTGTATGCATTGCTTGTCTATGGTAAGGTTGCTGCAGTCAAGTGTAACACTGTAATAGCTGTAGAATGCAAAACTAATGGCCTGCAAACTGTATTGTTTAACTCATAGTACAGTCCAAGGCTGTTTCCAGGCCAGTACTTTTCACATAATGCTCTCTGTTCCTCCCACTTTAGGTAATAAAGGTATATGGATGAGGTAGCCCACTCTATAGGCAGACATTGTGTGGACTTCACAGGCATTTATTAGCTATATAAATAAAGTGTTAACCAGTACTGTTGATTCCTAAATAAATCTGATGTAATATATGCAGTACGGTTGTATTCTATGCGTGTGTGTTCTGCTGTCACTGCAGTCAATTAGAACACTGTAATAGTTCTAGAATGCAAAATGAATGTCCTGTAACATGTATTGTTCAACTCATACTATGGTACAGGGTTGTCTACAGGCCATTATCAGTCACATAATGCTCTCATTTTCTCCCACCCGAGGAACAAAAGGTATATGGGTGAGGTAGCCTATGTTATGAGCAGATATTGTGTTTAGATTTTACAGACACTTATCAGCAATACTAATAAAGTGCTAATCAGCATTGTTGATTCCTAAATACATCTGTAATGATTTCCAGTATGGCTGTATTCCTTGCATGTCTGTTCTAAGTTGCTGCAGTCAATTATTACAGTATTTGCAGATGTCCCCTGTAGTCACAGCTATTGGGTTCTATTCACATGCCTGCCAATTAAGGCATGATGGCTGTCTAGTTTATGTACTGTATACAAACATACTTCTCAAATGTCACAATTTCTCATAATGTAACTAAAACTGCCTAATCTGTCTGTCACAGGATTACCAGAAAAAAGATTATCTGGAATGCAATTTATTACAAAATCCACTCCCAGAACACCTTGGTAGTTGTATAAGTCCACATTATGTAAAACTATTCCATGTAGTTGTGTACCTGCATTTGTTAAGGTCCATACTGACCCATGTTATCAGCTTAGAGGTATGTATGTGCTACATCAGCTATAGGAGAATTGTAGTCACTGTACTGAAAACTGATACTACATACCTGTAGAGTATTTATTATTAGTGTTTTCAGAGATATAATCTGCAATGTCAGTAATGGAATGTTTTTCTCTTTCCTTACCCCTTATCTTTATTTATTTATTATTATTTATTATTATGATGTAATATTACATATTTTGATTAACTATATTTTGGAAAAATGTGCTTTATTATTGTTATGTGCTGTCCACACCTGTACTACAGAGGGGAGTGTGCTGTCCACACCATGATGTGGCAGGCCATGGGCTCCTGGTTCTGGGCAGTCCTGTGGGAGACACAGTCCCAGCAGACAGCAGCCACCATCAGGTACTAGCACTGCTTCTGTCCTTGGGCATGGAGGTGTCAGTAGAGCTCCTGTCAGAGCCAGTTCCTGTGTTCGGGGCATGAGACTGTGACCATTCAACTCTACCATGTATGGTCCAAAGCCATCCAGCACTGTCCAACATACACAAGTGTAGGGCTAGCACTGAGATTGACTGTGTACATGCACACACATGCATGTACACACACACACACACACACACACACACACACACACACACACACACACACACACACACACACACACACACACACAGACACACACACACACCACTGTCCAATGCAGGTCACCAACAGACACACAGAGCACCTGTCCATGGCCCAGCTTACATGCTTCCCTTCCTGACTCACAACCATTTGGGCCAGCCTAGGCCTCTTGCACCTTCACAGAATACCCTGTGCAAGTGATGATACCTATGCCACATCCCTGCCATCCTCGCCACTGATGCAGGGAGATGAAGCTATGTCACAGTGTGACAGTTGGGGTGAGGGTGCCCCTCCAACATGGAAGGACTACCTCCTTATCTAATAGAAGCACATAGTGTTGTTATGATGTTGTGTGGGCACAGTACATGGCAAAATTAGCCATGCACACAAAGCGGAACCACAAGGTACAATGTAGTTACATGTGCGGCCTCAAAGGACAGGCCCAGGTTGTCGCTGACCTTTTACATCATGATGCCACATATGGTGGGTCTGTAGTCATACCTAACCTATACTCCCACACTCTCTCCATTAACTACACTCCCTTGTTTCCAACACATGTGACACATGACATTCCTACAACCTGTCCCACACCGTCCATATTTACAGAGCAGCTCATAACTGGACTCTTAATGGAAGATACACAGCATCTATTGCACATGCTAACATACCAGGCTGTATCCCACATGTGATCTGACAAGGATTACTAACACTAATGGGCATTCCTTGCAATCATACTGAGACCACTGGCTGCACACCAGCTGCATGAACAATGGCAACTGTTACACCCTTACACAGAGGTGGTGCATCCACTGAGCAACAGAACTGTACACTTTTTTGTCTATGTATCCATATCTTTATGCCCATAGTGGCAATCATCATAGAGCTGATCAGCACACATATATGTGATCTACATAGAGTTGACTGTACACAGTATGGATGTGTGACAGGGGGAGCATGACTGTTAAAAGTGGTGGACATGTCCGAGGCAGTCACCAAGGATGTGAGTAAGGGTACATCAAGGAATAACAAACCCCAGATTGTGGCAAGCCATCTGACTATATTCCCTGCTTGGGCAACATTTACAAAGCACACCACTTAGACATCCACGATACTATTATTGTAGGGGTCACTAAGTGGCCCATTGATAGCACACATATGCAACATAGGGACATATGTTTCCAACAGCTGATCTGTAAGCAGCAGTGCTCACCAGGGTACAGTTCTGGGTCCTCTACTGCTTGGAATCCATTTAACCACAATACATGAACTACTGAATGACTGTGGCTAACAATGTTGGCTGATGCCTGCAAACTGAGAACACTCATAGAGTCTATGTGGTATGTCACTATACTGCAAGAGGTTATTGAGAACACATGCCTGTTGACATACTAATGGCTACATACTCCATACAAATATATATGTAGTATCATTTCCATCAGTTAGACCTATGTACCTGGTAAGTAGCACATTAGTCGCAACATGTGATGTATACTCAGGGGTGAAAGTACTGGGCACACAGACCTGGCCACACAGATTTACACCTAATATGCCCGAGATCAACATGTCTCTACAGTGGTATGGCAGGAATCGTGTGGTATAACTGAGGTCACAGTCACCAGTATGTGACATAGTCTTAACCTCCAAGTATTCTACCCTCAGCATGCCAATATTTGAGTGCAATGGCTAATTGTTGCTGTACCTTTCCAAGCAGTACTGGCAATTACACACAATAGTATGGTCCCTCACAAGGACACATCACATCTTCATTATGTGTTCATTGGGGATCACCTGCAATGAGTATCATTGTCGCCTCTGGCATATAGACTACTAATATTCGATCTGTGCCTTGCATATAGGACAATGTGTGACCCTGTTTGCTTGCATATGCTGCCTATCTGCAGATGGCATAGTAGATAGATAACTCACTGTAAGAACATTAACCTAGTATGTGACATTAGTACTATATGCTTGTGGGAGATATTTGTCTAGTAGACGTAAACACATCCTTGACACAGTACCCTGTATGATGGCAAACAGAGCACCTCAGTGTACCTCAACACATGCTATCTGTGTGACTGGCTGGACAACCATCATTTCAACACAGGGCATCTGCCTGTGTACCTCTTGGACTGGGGCAATATGTGCCGATCCTGTAACTATAGCTATAAAGATGTCTATGATTGTATGGGCTGTATTGCTATTATGCTAGTTAAGTTCAAATATCCTATGGTTCCTTAACTTGATGCAAAGTGCTCTAACAGGCTCACATACAAACACGGCTACATTGAGGCTAGCACCACTTCCAATCACTGTGTACAGGACACACCAAGGCACCCATGTAGTGCAAGTTGGCTGTATGTAGATGAGAACATTTACCTATGTAATGGTACACACTACAGATCACAGCACGTGTTGCACATAACACACCTGACGTCTGCTAGTACTGTGACCTATAACCTGTACAATTCAATTGACAAAACAAATAAATCTATTTGGGGAAAAAAATATAAAAAATAAAAAACATACAATAATCTGGTTGCATAAGTGTGCACACCCTTAAACTAATACTTTGTTGAAGCACCTTTTGCTTTAATTACAGCATTCAATCTTCTTGGGTACACAGCTGACATCAGTTAAAGAGACTGATTAACCCCAAATAAAGTTCAGCTGTCCTAGTAGGATTTTTTGTCATTTACTCAGGTGCTTGCTACAGCAAAAGCCATGGTTCGCAGAGAGCTTACAAAGCATTAAAGGGATCTCATTGTTGAAAGGTATCAGTCAGGAGAAGGGTAAAAAAAATGTCCACAGCATTGGATATACCACAGTACACAGTGAAGACAGTCATCAAAAAGTGGAGAAAATATGGGACAGCAGTAATGTTGCAAAGAACTGGACGCCCCTCCAAAACTGATGAAAAGACAAAAACTGGTCAGGGAGGCTGCCAAGAGACCTACAACAACACTGAAAGAGCTGCAGGAATTTATGGCAAGTACTGGTTGTATACTACATGTGACAACAATCACCAGTATTCTCCATATGTCTGGCTTATGGGGTAGGGTTGCAAGATGGAAGGAAGCCTTTTCTTACACATAACAACATCCAGGACTGGCTAAAAGTTGCAAAACAATAACCCAAGTCTCCCAAAAGCATGTGAGAAAATGTGTTATGGTCTGATGAGTCCAAGGTTGAACTTTTTGACCACAATTCCAAAAGGTACGTTTGGTGCAAGAACAACATTTTGCATCACCAAAAGAACATCATCCCCATGATGAAGCATGGTGGTGGCAGTATCATGCTTTGGGGTTGCTTTTTTTCAGTGGGAACTGAGGCTTTAGTCAAGGTGGAGGAAAATATGAACAGTTGTAAATACCAGTCAGTTTTGGCACAAAACCTTCAGGTGTCTGCTAGAAAGCTGAAGGTGAAGAGGAATTTCAAATTTCAACACGACAATGACACCAAGCATACATCCAACTCAACAAAAGAATGGCTTTACCAGAAGAAAATTAAAGTTTTGGAATGGCCCAGTTAGAACCCAGACCTAAATCCAATAGAAAATCTGTGGGGTGACCTGATGATGGCTGTGTACAAGTGATGCCCTCGCAATCTGACATATTTGGAGAACTTTTGTGAGAAATAGTGGGCAAATATTGCCAAGTCAAGATGTGCCATGCTGATAGACTCCTACCCAAGAAGACTGAATGCTGTAATTAAATCAAAAGGTGCTTCAACAAAGTATTAGTTTAAGGATGTGCACACCTATGCAACCAGTTTATTGTACGTTTTTTTATTTTTTATATTTTTTCCCCTAACAGATTTGTTTGTTTTTCAATTGAATTGTACAGGTTATAGGTCACATTAAAGGTGGGAAAAGTTTTCAAATGATTTATTGTGGTCTCATTGTTTTATATCACAAAAACCTAGCATTTTAACAGGGGTGTGTACACTTTTTATATCCACTGTTTATATGTATATGTATGAATGTATAGACATATCTATACATAACAGGTCATTCTGTTGACAGTACAACAAAACTGTGCTCATTTTAACTACGTGTTTGGACATGTCCAGTGGGATTGTCAGTACTTATAAAGTGACTCCAGGCCACACCTAACTGTACTCCAGTCTGGGATTTTGTGTGTTATAGACCAAATCTCTCAACTGTCCAGAGTTTTGCAGAATGTCCAGAGTTTTGGTTCATAATTTTGGTTTGTTCCTCATAAAATTTGTGGTTTTCTGGCAAATCACTTGGATGAACTGAGGACTGAAGTCATTAAATAATGACATACAGTTAAGTTTCTGACTTCAAACCCTTCAGAAAAATGTCTGTTGAAATAAACCCTGTTATTCTAGCAATGTTTTAAGTTTATGAGAGCAGTATTTAAAACATGCCCTCATTTGTTGGCCTCTGTCTCCCCCTTTTGTCTGCCTTTGTCTAGATTTCTTGCAGTAAGAGGTTGAGAGGTATGTTACAGACATTGGCATCTGTCCCTGTTTCTGCAGCACTGCACTTAACTCAGAATGTTCATGGCATTCCCCAGCTGTCTGCTGTACTTAATATTTGACAGAGGTTCATAATGTTATACCACACACAGAATGGCAACATGTGAAAACACTGACATAATAATACCTCATGTCCAAAAGATGTGAATACTTCCAGATTAAAGCCATCAGCATCATCACCCATGCTAACATCCTTAATCCACTGAGCCACACAGGCTGCCAGACAGAGTGGAGTCATTCATCACACAATCAACAGCATAAATATGTACGTTGTTATTTCTGCTTTTCGTGGAACATACAATGTGTGTCAGAGTACTATGTTACAGCCCCATTTAACATCTCCCTTGACTGATGTAGTGAATATTCCAACCATGAGGCCTAGTGATTATTAGGGACACATACTATTGGACTGGTTATCTGTAGTCCCGTGTAGATGTTACAGCTGTCCAAATAGCCCATTATATTTCCTTGCATATATGCAGCAGATCCAAACATATGATACTGTATTATATTAATCCTAACAAGTAGTGTGTAAGTTAGAGACTTTCCTTGCAAATGCAGCAGTTGACAGAACTGTAGATCAGGGCTGACTCTGTGTGATGCAAGCAATACAGAGCCAATACTTGGATAGGTACAGGTAGTGTGCATTGCCTGGCATCAATGATTTTGCTATATGTATGTGAGTAGGAGTAAGGTGTCAGTCCCTATGGCCCTAGGTTGTCAGTGAATATGCTAAGCATTGTCTGTTAGCCAATGCCAGGGCATACTGTGCATGCCTATGTCTGCCTACAGGGACATCATCAGGGGGCTCCTCCTCTGAGTCCTCCTGTGAGTGTGACTGTGGTGAGCTAGGCACTGGTGGGGGCTGTGTATCCCTTCCCTATGCTGATTCTACTTCTTCTGCAAGATCTTCTGCAGGATCATGTTGCATAGCATGTCACATACTGTGAACATATGTGCACATGTGGCTGGAGAGTACTGCAGGGCTCCAGCAGATATGTCAAAGCACTGGAACCATGATGTCTGCAACCCAAACACATGCTCTATGATGTTACTAGTTTGTGTGTGTGCCTCATTATGGAATTCTTCCATGGGTGTGTTTGCATTTCTGATGGGTGTCATCATCCACAGTTCCAGTGCATAGCCAGCATCCCCCACTAAATGGCCATGTGGGAAACATCTGGTACAGCTGTGATGCATGCCAGATATGGGAGTTGTGATAGCTGCCATGGCTGCCAGCACACACATTCATGATAATGTCCTGGGCATTGCACACAACCTGGCAGTTGATGGAGTGGTACCCCTTGTGGTTGAAGTAGATTCTACCCATCTCACTGGGTGGTGACTTGATGTGTATATGAGTACTATCTATGGCACCCAGTTCCTCAGAGTAGTGTGCTACATGGTAGAAGTGTTGCATATTGCTGGCTCTTGCCTCAGGAGTGAGGGAAAAATATATGTTCTCACTGGCATTTAGTAGCCTGGCATTCAATAACTGGTGGAGTATCCTGGATGCTGATGCCTGTGAGACTGCCATCTTGTCCCCAGCTGGTCTTTGGAAGGTACCTGTGGCTATTATCCTAAGGGCTACACATACATTTGTTTCCACTGGAATGGGTTCCCCTCTGTTGACTCTGGGCCTGACTCGAGGGCGGCAGAGCTCAGTGAGTTGTAGTATATCCCTGTCCACCCTGTAGTGCTCTACAGTCTCCAGCTCATGTAGCTCCTGAAAGATTACCCTGGGCTTGAACACTCTTCTTCTTCTCTGCCTAGGCCTATTGTCAGCAGCAGCAGCAGGAGTGACACTGACATCAGCATCTAACTCATAGAAATGTAGCAGACCTGCAGCAGCCCCTAGCATTTTTTCAGTTAAAATTCCCAAGTCTGTACTCCAATGATGCAGAGTATGGGGAAAAATGAGGTTGTAGGGTATATGCATACTTTATAGAACTCTACTGTAGGTGCTGCCTATGTGATTGGCTACCTATGATGTACTGCACCTCTCTAATATATCATTGTCATCATTTAATGGCCCTAGATGAAGTTAAGCAAGGATCAACACTAATTAATATAGCATTGCCCTTTTAGATATTCTGAGCACTGCAGCACACCACTCAAATGCGTGACCCATAGGTAACTGCTTAGCAGTCAGTACACACTCACCCAAACTTCCATGCGCAGCACAGCAGCATGCCATGTAAACACATGGAAACATGCACCCTATAGGTAAAGAAAGCTTAGACATCAGTGCACTCCCCCCCCAGGCTTGCACTCTCAGCATGGCGGTGTGCCGCACAAACAGGCACAGCTAAGCTCCAGTCAGCTTAGAAGTTATTGAACACACCCTCTCCTGATGTCAGCTACCTCCTGTGAGGACACCAACATGGTTCTCTGCCTACATGGAGGGGATATGTGGACGCGGTTACCCCATTATGCTATTCAGTAACTCAACCTCATTTGCATAAGGATTCATGCTCACAACCTGGATACTACATGCTTCCAGGCACTTCCGCGTTAGCAACAGGTCCGATGCACCATTGTAGACACTGCACACAGGGTCCTGTAATACATTTCTGTCTCATGATATGAATATTTGATTTTTACATGTTTTTTTTATTATTATTATTTTTATAAGGCATGTTTGTGCATTGTTTGTGCACCACTCAGACATGCCAAGATTACTAAAAAAAATAATTAATTTTAACATATTTACTGTATGTTTTGGAACACACAGAGGATAGGTTTGCTGAGATCTGTGTGTACTATGCCATTTCTGTCTATCTAGCTAAATTTTTACAGCCCCTTTTGTCTGTCTACAGTCCTGTACACGGAATTTTTCCATATACACTATGGGGACTGACATGGGGTCTGCAGGGTGGCCTATCTGTTTGCTGGATCATCCTACCTGCCTCATTTGCTTGAGATTTACCTGCTTATGAGGTGCTTTACATGCTAGGTAAGTTTCCATGTTGGCACACTTGTATGTGGTGCTCAGCAGTGCTTACTGAAACTAAATCTGTTTGCAGCAATGTTAGCAGCACGACGCAATGCCTACACAGAAAAAAAGTGTAGGCTCTATTAAATTCCCCCCAATATCTTTGTTTCAATAACAATTCTTTAATTTTCTCTTGATTATTTTCATAAATTCTCTATTCTATCACATAATATTCTCTAATCATTTCTTTACAAATCCTTTCTGGCATCCATACATGTTTTATAATTTAATTTCTTACATCTGACTGCCGTTCTAAAAACATATTTTATATTTTTCTTTCAAAGGTAGCCACCACTCAGACCAGTTTTTATAAAACACTCCAGTAGAAATGTGATCTTTTCATACTTCATACACATGCACTTTTTTCCATCTTCATCCTGTAATTTCTCATTTTTCTTTTTATTCCTTTTCCCAATCTGATATACTCCTTATTTATTTGTATTTTTATCCATACGGCTGAGTGATCTGAAAAGCCTGTTGCAAGTGTTTCTCCTTTAGCTATATTCAAACCTTGTGATATAATATAATAATCTATTTATGTCTTATATAAACCTCAACTATATGTCCACAATTTATTTTTCCAAATATTTAAATTGACACATTTTATGACTTAAAAATTCTTAACATCATTTCCTCTCTTCTTTTTTTTCCTGTTGAATCACACTTAAACTCTTCCAGTAATATTATATTTATATTAAGTGGCACCTAATCCAAAATTTTATGAAACAAATTTCTCCTTTCTTTACATGGAATATAGGCATACATTGCTATAATTCTATATACCTGATTATGCCATCTGAGATCTACAATAATTAATCTTCCCATCACTGCCAATGTTATGTTCAATATTTTCACTGGCTTTCTACAAAGTGTAATCATGCCTGAACATACTTCCATTCCTAGGTTCCATATTATGTCTCCTTCCCCAAGTTTCTTTGCTTGTAATCTCTCTTCATGTGTCAAAAATCTTACATCTTCCAGTATTACTACACCAGTTTTAGAATGCATATTCTTCTACTTATATTTTGATACTATTTACATTTACTGAAAGCTCTGCAAGGTTGGCATTATGTTTATGTTGTAGCTTACCAGAAATTGTGTAAATTTGAAGTATTTATCTTATTTGCATTATCCGTTTCCTTTCTTTTTCTCTTTTACTCTTATACCTTTAAACTTTATTTTAAATTTCTTATTATTTTGCCAATAGAAATATTTTTACCTTTCACTATTTTCCAGTTTATATCTTCCTCATCACTTATTTCAGAACCTTCTACTATATAATCTCCTGTTCATTTTTCTCTACATCCTTATCTTTATTTTCACCCTGATCTTGCTTCCCTACTTCCTCTTTATCTTTTATTGGGACTGTTTTTTCTCCTAGTATACTATCCTCACTTTTGTTTTAGTTTTCTTCTTCCTTTTTCTCTAGATTACAATCCATCCATAAATGCCTAATTTTGTTACATTTATAACATTTCAATTCACAGTTTTTGAATTGTGACATGTTTTCCCAGAGATACATTACCTCTTATCACAGTTACTTATCAAATGATAATCTTTTCCACAGGAAAAAAAAGCATGTTTTCAGTAGTCCCCAATATTTTACAACACCTCTGTTATCCTCTCCTTTTATCATATTAGGGATACAAACATTTTTTGTCTTTCTCCATTTTCAGTACAATATGACAGCCCCATCCCCCAAGTCCATAATCCTCTGTTATTATAGACTTCACTAATGTCCATATATTTTTACAAAGTTTCCTTAAATGTCTCTTTAAAGTCTCTTTTTGAACTCCATTTTGAACTTGAACATGTATTTTATTTTTTTGTTTCTCTGTAAAATGCTTTAACCACATAAGAGTTTCACAGATTGCATTTTTTCCTCTCACTCTCCCCCAAAAATCTTTCCAGAACAGAACCAGTCTCAAAAATAATCTCACAAAATGTCTCTTTAAGAGTAAGAATAAAAGCTCTTACCTCCTGAGCCTTCACTCCCAATAAGACCATTAAATTATCCCAGATGTTATACCTGTCTATTTATTTTCTTCTTTCTTTCTGAATTCTCACAATAAATTTCCTTTAATTGTTGACATTTCCTTTCCTTTGTTCATCTTTCATCACTTTCCCTGCACTTTTAAGTGTCAACATATGATTTTTTGTTTGGTGATCTTCTTTCAAAATAGCTTCTGATTCCTCCAATTGAATTTTGTTCATAATTTTACCCCATGAAACATCTTTTCCACTCTTCAGATCACTCTACAGCAACAAGTTACCCAAAGTATCATCCTGCAACCTTCCCAAGTGGAGGGGTGTAATAGCACAACCGTCATTATTTTGAACGTTTACTTCCAAGGAAACAAACAAATTTTGCTGAATCAGCTCTTCAGAATCTTGTAGAGTTTCAG
>NC_056725.1:1586068431-1586070931 GCF_019279795.1 Protopterus annectens
GTCAGTATCACTCTGAAATCCATATTATTCCTTGTCAAAATTCAATACAGACATACAAATGTCATATAAACTAAACAAAGAATTACTTTTTGTAACTCTTTTTTACTCTCTGCCTGAAGTGCAGCACTGCCAAGCTCAATTGTGTTGCTGATGGCAAAAAGTAGGAGTGTGTGCGTATTCATATCTAGAGATGTTGAACTTAGAATGGGAATTACCAGTAGTCTATGGTGCTCTGTGCTGACTTTCATGCAAAAAGCATTTCTGTTGGCATGCAGAATAGATATGTGTTGGGGCCATATTTCAGTTATCATGATTTACACATATGTCATGAGAGATGCAGTTAGTTAATCTTTACATGTATCTTACAGGTATTCTATGAAACATATGAGGGACCAAGCATGATATTGCTCATGGAAACAGTTTTTAATCAAAGTGGTTTACTGGATGACACAGAAGGGATGGGAAGAGGTTGAAAGTTGGTGACAGGAATACACAATATACATATTAGCACATTACTTCATGTTTCATTTCTGCACATATTTCTGTTCTGTTATTGTTTGCTTTATCAGCACAATTATTCATGCAAGATCTCTCCAAAAGATGCTTCACAAAAGGAAGAAAGCACATCAGTATAGCAGCAAAATAATGGTCTGTTAAGAAAAAGTGCCGGCACATTTATAGCCATAGGAATCATACAAAACATTGAAAAACACTTTGGCATACATCTGGATGTGAACCTTGAGAATATTCCACATAAAACCTACAGACCTGAGTATTATCATGCTTTGCAAAATTCCCATGTGATTACAGATTACAGAAAAGGAGAATGTATGTATTACCCCTCATTACCCACATGACAACTGTATGCTATACATTCAGCTCTTCAGCTTGTTCAAAAGTAGATTAACCTGAGTAAACATAGCTAAGAAGAGCAGTAAGAGAAGTGCACCAGAGTAATGTGCCTGAAGGCAAAAACCACCAGATTTGCCATAAGCTGCGGACTTTTATTTAGCCTGAGTTGCAGTTGGTCTTCTGTGCCAGGCATTACACAGGTGCAGAGGAGGAAGACCAATGACATAGAAGAGAGAAGATACATAAACAGGGGGAGAGGGAGGCAAGGAACAATTAGATTATGACAAAAGAAGGATAATGATGGCCATAACCATATGTAGGCAACAACTACACATAAAATAGTGTACTAAAAACAGTCATTGACACTTAGCTATTCCCTTATTACACACCATGAAAGTATGCAAAAACCTATATATAGATCTGAGTATTATTTCATCACACCACAAAGCAACTCCTTCTTATATCACACACTCTAAATAACAAACTGAAGGAAAATGAAAACTTATTAAAGCAGAATGGGTGAACAGACAGAGAGAAAAAGACAGAGAGAGAGAGAGAGAGAGAGAGGAGAGGTGGAGAGAAGAATAGCAACAGCATTTTTGTGGGACATGTAGGACCATCTATATGGCATGTTACTCTTACTTATTTCCTAATTATGAAGCTGTCTTGCTCTGTACAATAAAATGCTTGCTATAGGGAGCAAGAAGTGGTAGGAGAATGGTACCAACATTAAGACATAAGCAGGATAAGGGTGGCTTTCTATTCTTTTATGCTGTGGCTGCAGTGGTTTTCAAATGACGTCTTGTTGCATTATTCAAAGGATATGTTAATAAAATGTTATAAATTGAGAGAAATACAGATTTTGCAGTTAACTATGTAATAGAGACATAAAATGTCATGAAATAATAATTTAACCTACAGCTGTAATTGAACACACTGCACTATGCAAAAACATCAGTCTACAAACAGGGGAATTATCTCAACACACCACATAGGAACTTCTAGTTCATTATATCCAGCAGCCTAAGAACTGTTACAGTAATCGTTTCACAGTAATTCCATTAGTCTGTCTTTACAATGTATTCCCATAGTGCAGTAGATTTAAGTACAGTTGCACAAAAGCAACTGGACTAACCAGGCTACTGTCGCTCAAATTAAAATTTTCATCTTTTGCCATAGGAAGTTGAATGGCATTCACTGTCACTCACCAATGCTTAGTGACAGCATTCACCATCACACAGCATTGGTGTGTGATGCCAACCTCAGCGCAAATGATGAGGACAAAAATTGAAGGCTTTTTGATGGGCAGTTTCTGGTTGTGTGTTGTGTGTGAGTCTATTTTTGACCAGATTAATTGTGAAAAAAAAGGGGTCTATATCACATTGACGAACTCTTAAAAGTTCAAGCGTCATATGGTCGACAAAATATGATCGAACTTTTAAAAATTTGAAAATTTCAATGGAGATCTCCGTACAGTGCAGAATGGGAAAATTTCTCTTTCCTGCACTGTAGTGGAATCTCAGAGTTGGTATATTTAAAGAGCGAAGTGTGTGGGAGGTGAAGGGGGCTTTCCCCCCTGCTTGAAGTGTTCAGGTAGGTTTTTTCTTTGGTTTATTTTTTTTATTTCATTTTCAAACTTTTAAAAGTT
>NC_056725.1:1586075931-1586093431 GCF_019279795.1 Protopterus annectens
TAGAATTGCAGACACAATTATATTCAGAGGCAGAAATCATATCAATGTTAGGAATGCTCCTCTCTTAAGTTAGTCAATGGTAGTCACAACATTTCTTGTCAGTACCTTCTCCCTGACACACCCTGATTGATACTGCAATTACAGTAATCATTCACACTTGCAAGCACTTAGCAGGTTACAATTCTCAGTGCTTGTTCTTGCAGAGGTAGGCTGTTTGCATGTAATTGTGTAGGTCCTTATACCATGTTTACATTCCCTGCACTCAGTGCATATTTTGGAATTCATGAATGATGAGCTCACACCTCATTTGCATATTCCTGGGGCTGAATCTGCACTTTAGTAAGATAATCATGTACACAAGGAAATGTGTATCTTTATAGGGTACACTGTTTATCCAGAGAGCTGCATGATGCTAACTGCCTGCAAAACACATTTTTAGTGCCACAACTAACTTGATACAAAGGTTAAGTTGCTGTTTTTTTGAAAAATTCTATATTTCAACCATAGTGTTGGATTGCATTTCACAGTACACCCATAGCTTAGTGTATGTATGGTTTGTCCCTAGCTGGTGGCATAGGCATGTATATCAGCCTATTTGTTACATTAGAAAGGTTTGTGAAGAATATAACATGACATTATAGAAAACTTTATAAGACAATCTGGCACGTTATTGCAGAAGAGTCTTATATCATTTTCTAGCAAGGTGAGAATAATGTTTGTAGCCTACAAATGTGTTAAGCCTGTAATATATAACTGACGGCCCTCCATACAAATGGACATTCAAGAACACTTTTACCCATTTATACTTGAAAAGTGTATATTGCTTTGGCTAATACTGCTGCTGTCCTCTTTACATGACCTGTGCATTTTCTTTTCATTTCTTTTGCTGTTTTTTTGGGGGTTATATTTACTTGTGTGTACTATTATGGAACTTTTGTACATTAATGTTGGTTTTGACATGGAGGACAACACCAGTAGGTATACATCAGAATTTTCAAGTAGGCAATCACACTGACTTCTTTGGTGTTAGGCTTACCCACATGCATTCACCCCCCCCCCACCATCTTATGCCACTGATGGATGATCGTGAACTGGCCTTTGCAAAATTTTAATGTAGTTACAATTCCATATATATGTAGGAATTGAAATTCATAATGTACATTATTATGCAAAGTCCATAGGTGGATTACTGACATTAATGTACACAGGACAGATATGCTATCTTAGGGACATATAACTACTTGCCTGTGGAACAAAGTAATTTTCATTTTTCAAACAAGTTCCACATTTACCTTGGGCCTCAGATGAGGCAGAAGAGGCTGCATATTTACTATTCTGTTTCCATATCTACTTGGTTTTGCTGAAAAATGTCTGTGTCATGTACTCCATAGTAAATCAAACAGGGTATAAAAACATTCTTTTTCTTCTTCTTCTTCTTCTTGGCAGAAGTCTGGCAACAACAGCAATAACTTTAATTGAAGTCTGCTGCACATACAACTTTCTACTGGTAGCAGTAAATATTAACATTTTTTTTCTAAGTGTATTCATGGCTGTAATTCAAAGAGTTTTGTATTTCAGAGCAAATGGCAACACTAAATGTACATGATTGCTTTATAGCTTCATAAATAGCTCTGCCATTATGAATTGGTTAAGTAGCATGTTCTTTGTTTCCTTGTGCTATCATTAGCATACTCTGCTGTTTACTTTTGTTTTTGGGCTATCATGTGAGTGGTGCACTGGGCTGCCTACACGATAACTGCACTTAGTACAGCTCTTAATGAATGTGGCCCATTAGGATTCCATCAGTATATATAAGACGTCTAATTAGTTTGTAATAGCAATTTAGATAAGTATTTGGAAAATAATATTAGAGAAGAAGTCAAGATAGCACTGAAATGAAAGGGGAAATTGGACAGAAGCTGATGTAGGATAGTAGAAAGGAGGGTGAAACAGGGGGTGTGATGCTTAGAGGAACTGAAACCACTAGTAGTGTGATAGTTAAGACTAAGAAACCTCTGTGGTCTACCTGGATGATGCTTCTGTGATTAGCTCTCTCTCTAGATGGCAAGAAATATAATGGGGGGGGGTTTAGAAATATCCATAATGCTGCAGTGCTGGGTTAAATATTACAGAAGTTTTAGCAAGACATGAACCTGTTTTGCTTAAGTATATATCAGGGCCAGCATGTCAGATAAAGTGTAGCATAGTGAATGATCACAGTTGCATTAATTACAGTTCGAGTGCTATAGCAATTGTAGTATTATGGATGGTGAAATAACTGATGTGAGATGCACTGGTGGCAGTAGAGAGTAGTCTGGTCTCCTCTGAGTTTGGGAATTGCCGTAGAAAGCTTTAAGTGAATGTTTTGTGATTGGAAAATGGGATATTTTGTTTGTTTAGTCAGTTTCTGTGCCTGCATAAAGATGTCACATTTCTGTGACTCTTGGCTCATTAACAGAGCTTTTTCAAATGCCTGTTTTCCACATCACTGTTTAATGAGTTTTCCGCTTTAAACTAGTGTTATCCTAGGCAGATAGGTATTGAATTTTGCTAAATTACACTTATTTTTGCTATTTAAGAGTATTGCTGTTATATCTCTGCAATATTTGTTGTCTCTGTAGTTATAATTATTTTAAAGTGTTCCCTGAATTGTACTGTGTTAGATGCTGGTCTTTGCACTTTTTGGACATCCCATGTTACAGCGATTGTTAGTATTTCTTGTTGGTTACTGTAGCTCCTGCACTTTTAGCTCATCTCTAGTGATTTTACATTAGAAAGACTGGGCCTGCCCTCTGTTGGCTGTAGAGAGTAACCTGATCTCCTCTGAGACTGGGAATCATTGTAAAAAGCTTTAAGTGTGTTTTGGTGATTGGTCAGTGGGTCATTTTGCTTGTTTAGTCAGTTTCCCTGCCTGTATAAAATCATAGCATTTGGGTAATGGCAGCACTGTTAATTGCCACTGTTTGCTTGGCATCATGCAATGGTAACTAGCAGTGCCCTTTGTAGATGTACGCATTTAGAATCCAAATTTCTGTAGAAAGTGACATCCCCAGTCAATTCCAAAGTACTAAGTTGTGCGGCAAGCACTTGGTTTGTGCATAGAAGAGCATTTCCATATGTATTTAAATGTCTGGAAACACAGACAAGCACTTTCCTGCTATCTCTAATCCAACTTGGTAGAAATGGGCATCTCGAGACAATGTAACAATTGTCTCATGTTTACTGACAGCCATCTAATTCTTAAAAATCTAGATGCATTGTGTGAGAAATGTACATTGTCACTGGAGTCAAGACTTTTATTCACAGCCAATAAAAGCAATAAATGGGTTGCCAGAAATACACAACACCACATCCTACTTACCATCCTCACTAATGACCCAGCACATAGACTGATGTATGCCGAGGCTCTAAAAAAAAATCTAGCCAAACTTCAAAGACCTGCTAGGTGTAATTATAATAATGGAGCTCCTCAGAAACTTCATAAAGACATTACAAAAGCAACATCCACCATGACACATACAGATTCAATGTAAGGTGTCTCAATTCATAGATAAGTACTAGGCTAGCTGCCCTTGTGGGCCATTTTAAGGCTAGCCAATGTTCCCTAATGTGAGAATTGAACCATGTACCTTGTGTTTATAAAGTAAAAACCTTAATCATTATGCCAACCCCCTAAAAGTTTCTCTGAAATAACCTCATAACTCCATAAGGCAAACCCACACACAAGCTAATCTCCTAGACATAGGTGGCTTCTCATGGGATACACAGATATCACATTTACCAAGCTGAACAAGGAGAGGGTCACAGTCAGCTGCATATCAGGGACCATGATTCAGCAGATCATGCACACACTCAGGTCAGTGACCCACAAGTGCCAGTATGGCTCAGTAGTTATACTGTGGGTATAAATGACATGAGACACACTTTTCTGGACTATCAGAAGAATGGCATGATGGAGCTCTCAGACTGTGTGTCCCAGGCTGGTATGAGCCTAACACTGTGCAGCATTCTACTTTCTCTGAGGATGATACTGTAATATGAGCAAAAGATAATTGGCTTTAACAATTGGCTTAGTATTTGGTGTCATTCAAAGGGGGTACAATATTTATCAGTATGGACCGATATGGCTGACAGATCAAGTTGTTTTGCCAAGATGCTGTGCACCTGTCCAACTTGGGCATCCAAATATTGTCTAAAAATTTGACCACGCTCATAGTGCTTTTTTTAGGCAATGTGAAGCTGATAAAACTTCCAAAATAGCACAATATATTAAGGACAACTTGAGAGTACTACTGCCCAACGCCAGGAAATTTAACAGAAAACTCTATTCCTTGCAAGCCTATTTCACCCTCAAAAATGAAGACATATGTGTAGTTATAGAGATGTGGTTTAAAGTCATAGAGAGCACCCTGGCAGTGCAAGGCTATAATGACGTCTACACATTTAGACCAGCTATGGCACAGAAAGGGACAAAATGTGGAGGTGTCTCTATTTCCATCAGAAAAAGTCACATCTCTGGACTGGTAAAGCAGTATTACTTTCCTGATCTTCTCCAAGTCCAATTTGCCATAAGCAAAGGCCCAGCCATATCATATTATTGGAAGCTGCAAATCCTCCTCTATAACATGAGATACCTGTATCAAGTAACTAAAGCTACTGGACTCACTCACCATTGAACCCAACAATATAGACCTAGGCAACATCAACTTCCCCACTAAAGACTGGTGGTAGGTTGACAATCTACCAAGGGCAATCATGCATTCACACACAATGATCCACATGTAAGCCACAAATGTATACATCTTGACATGGGACTGAAAGAATTGCAATTGCTGACAAAGCTCACCAAAATGGAATCAGAGGTGCTGTTGTAGGCCCTTTGTACATATAACCCATATCCTTGACAAGGGCAGGAGTAAAGCAGGTAAGGCTTTATGTGAGCAGATGTGGCAGAGAGTGGACCAGGACATAGGTGTTGTGAGAGGCCATAATAAGACAGTAGCATATGTGCACTGCAGGGGTACCAGTATGAAACTGCATGCCAAGACCGAGGCACAGAATACTGACAGGGACAGGTTTACCACAGGTGTTGGAGCACCAATACAGAGGCACCTCACAGAGTAGAAGGAGTTCCTGGTAACTGTTTCTGGGACAGATGAGAAAGCATCTGTGGGGGGACCAAGTTAATAATAGCCATTACTGCTGTAGAGTTATCCAGTGATGCAAATGGATTATGCAGCAGAACACATGTGCATATCTGTTCAGCTGATACATCAGGCCTGTAACCCTAACAACCTGCACTACAAGGTATGTATGTATCCATAGACTATACAAATAATCAGCATTCAGCAGAAGGTGTGCTATGTGCTGGTTGGAGTGGCACATATGTTCCAGCACTGCCACAGGTATGTTATATTTGTATTTTCAGAGGTTCCACTGGTGGAGGGTCCAGCACAACAGGTCACCTGGGGCTGACAGTGATGGCAACATGCACACAGCAGGGTCCAGTGACACTATGGCACTATCAGCAGTGTTAACTTAAGAGGGTAAGCACACACCCCCAACAGATATTAAGATTGTTGAGGGGAAGGATGAATCTCCTGCATTTTCTGTGTTAAGTGTTGTATATCCTATCCATGTTAGCCTTTACCAACTTACAGGGAAGACACTGAAACATATGGCATTAGTGACCTGCACTGCCTCCAGAGTATGCACATAGGGGAGATGTGCAGGTGTCCATCACCACCAGGAATCCGGGGCATTCTCAGACCTGGCTGTCACTGCTGTTAACAAAAAACAGATTTGCAAGTCTGTGATCCAAGGACAGATGTCCACTATGCACACCATATCAGAGATGTTGAGTGTGCTGTGTGGCCTGCTTGAAGAACCGCAGCCACTACATGGACTATGTGACACCTTGCAATGCATGTAGATTAGCATAGCATGTAATAGGCTCGAACAGACAGTGATGGCCATGTTAATATCCACTGCAGCATTA
Source organism: Protopterus annectens (assembly GCF_019279795.1). Taxonomy (NCBI): domain Eukaryota; kingdom Metazoa; phylum Chordata; order Ceratodontiformes; family Protopteridae; genus Protopterus; species Protopterus annectens. The sequence goes on from NC_056725.1 coordinate 1,586,081,930, forward strand.
ATGAGGATACTGGCACACACTGTCCCTGAGAATGCATCAGTATCATCACTGGCCATGGTAGACTCCACCTCTAGGCTAGATACTCCTGTGCTCGTGGCTAATACTTTTAACTTCAACCACTGGCACATCCCACCATGCAAGTCAGTCATGATCCTGCAGTTCCATGCCATTTCTACCTCAAGTTGGCCTGCTAAGAACAATGCCTAGCTGTGGCCATTCACAGTGCTATGGATGCTGGTCTTCTCTGACTCCCCAGATGGGGAAAAGAGTGGGGTTCTCACACGTTTGCAAAGTGTTAACTCATTCATTGAACAGAAGGAAATGAATGCGGTAGTTTATCAGATGTTTGCAAATTTATGAACAAACTAGTAAAGGTGGATATTTTAATGGTGTCCAGTCCTAACATTGCAGGACAAGTCAGCATTCACAGCATGGATGTACCACCCGACTCTGAAAGAGGAGATCCACTCATGGTTATGACACCCACCTCTTGTAACACATGCACCTATGTTGGTGTTGCTGTCCCTATCACTGTGCTCCATCTTACCTGTGCAAATGATGATGACTGTGATGTACCCATCCCTCTAGGTTGTACAGGGTGAGGTAAGGTAATGTCTGATCTGCAGAGTGGCTAATCAATGCACTGTAATGTGTAGCCTGTGTGTGTCAATCCATGCATCAGTTTTATTCTATGTTGTTCATGTCATAGTCTATAGTTGCAGATCAGATGCTGCTCCTTTGCCAGTACCACTATATATACATACATACTAATATTTTAAGCATGGGTAATAATTCCCTTCTAGCCTGCTAATATACCAAAATAGTTATTCCCATAATAAGTGTCCAGGCTGTTCTTAAAATTATCTAAACTATTGCTTGTTTTAATTTAATTTGGTAGTCTGTTCCGTGCATCTGCTGCTTTCTCAGACAACAAATTAGTACACTTTTCATTCCTATAGAATATTTTACATAGGTTGTCTGATGATTCTCTACTACTTTTTGATAACCCCAAACATTCCCAGTAGTAGTTGTCTCTAAATGCCCTATATACCTGAATAAGGTCTCCTCTTAAATATCTATATGAGACCTGTGCAAGTTCAGATATTTTAGTCTTTCATAATGACTTAAATTTTCACATCCATGATTGCCCTCGGTATATTTATGCTGTACTCTTTCCAGTTTACTAATGCTTGTTTTCTTATTTGGTTTCCATATTGCTATTCCATGCTCAGGTTTGGGTCTGTTGTAATTAACAAACAATAACTTCATAATTTCTGATTTCGTAGACTTTATAACTCTATTTTGTACAACCTATAGTTCCATAACTGTCATTAACCAATTGGTTGATAGGATTAGAAAAAGTCAAAGCTGGCTGTACCCATATACCCATTTCTGTCTCATAGTGAACCACTGCAGTCAGCTCCTCTAACTGCTCCTCACTCAAATCCACCACAGCTGGCGCAGATCTGTTTGGTAACACTATACGTTCCCTACATCATAACTGTTTTCACTTCATCAAATGGTGTAGCATAGTGCAATCCATGAATATCTTACTGCAGGTCTCTGGTGCATATTGCAGTGGGACACCAAATGTATCCAATAACAGAAATGAGTTTTCATAACTACTAACACACACTCAGTGATGTTCCATGTCTGTGACAGTGTGGTGTCGTAAGCCATCTCTGTCATGGTCTGGGGATGATAGAATGGGGTCATCAGCAATGGATTCAAATCATGTCTTGCACCATCTGCAACACACAACAGTGGACATCCTTATCAGTAGCGTGTTGTCTATGTTTCTAAGAAGAGCATATTCAGAATGCTGTGGCTGTCAATGTGTGCACATAGCAACTAGATAACCTGTAGGAAGTCACCCCAAATTAAATGTGGTAGTTATGGGTACTACCTGAAGGGCACATGGATGTATTGTATTTTGCTTGTGCATTGCATATGTGGCAGCTGATGGAGTAGTTGGCGGATATACTGGATACTACGTGGAACAACTGGGAACTTGATGGCAATGTGGATGTGGTCAGTGGCTCCTGAGGACCTCAGAGAAATAGACTGTGCAATAGAATGTCTGCAGACTGTTGATGTGTTGTCCATGGAAACTATATAAGCTCTACATATGCTAGAGTATCATATTAAGGAGCTGATAAGGGATTTGTGAAGCAGACACTAGCAAAATTCCTAACATGTCTCTTGTCTAATGCTGAAAGTTCTCCATAGCAAGAATAGTTAATGGTACACAAATCTTCATGTTCACTAGGATAAACATTCCACCTATCTCCTCTTGATTCCCTGTGAGGATGTCACATGTCTACTAATTTCTGTACAGTGTCTCAGTTCACATGGTAATGGTCATTAATGTCATGGCTGTAGATGTGATAATATGGTAGCTGTTAGCACACCCTTCTGTGATGTGGAAGGCAGTAACATACAACATCATGGACACTGTCTCCAGTAGCAGCTACTAACACATTTTCCTCAGAATTGCTAATGATGTTACTACTCTTAGCATCATAATTTATGTTAACATCCTAATGCTCAGAACAGCCAATTGCTGTGTCACTGCGCTAAATTTATACTTTTCTTAATTGCTCTACCATATTTCCTTTTCTCATTTCCATGCATGACAGCTATCATTAGCATGTTATCACTCAGTCACATGACATTATTCAGCCATTCAATACCATGCACACTGTGTCATTTCTATGCTACTGCAGCCTGACTGCTTGTGACTTTGAATTTCTCCCTACTTCCGCATCACTAGTCACCATATTATGTTGTATAACATTGTCTGTTGATTTTGAATACCCTCAATAAGTTTGGTTTAAAAAGTGAACTACTGGAGTTACTAAACATTACTTTACATCTCTTGAGTTTAATTTTTATCCAGTCTAGAAAACATTTTTGCAACGGGTGTTTGTACTTTTATGCATTAACTCATAAAGGTGGATATTCTTAATGTTGTAAATTTTCTTGCCCTGCATAAACCTGTCTCATAAGTACTTATCTTCTTATGTAGCTTTACTACTTTACAAAAAATTGCAATATTCGCATAGCTATCTGACACAGAAAAAAACTAAGGTAGCCAAGCTCATTTGGTAGAACATCATAGTTGGTTTCTTGACCGAGCTGGCATACTTGTGGGGAATAACTATATTTTTGGTTAACCTTACATTTAAAGATATATCTTGTTTCTTTGCTCCCAGATGGATATCAGAAAGTAAAAATAGGTAATTATTAATTAATTACCTTATTGGTCATTAATGTAATGTAACCAGGGCTCTATTTTGGTCCCCTACACTTCTCCTTATTTATTAACAACTTACACATGAACATACCTCAAGCCACCTGCATTCAATATGCAGACGACTCCACCTTAATCTGTACAGCCAAGAATATATCCTTTCTCCACTCCCTCACCCAAACTGTGTTTCAGAATGTTGAAAACTGGTTTATGCAACACTGCCTCCTCCTAAATCCCAAAAAAACAAAGCTACTGCTTTTTACTCCTACTCATAAATCACCTATTCCTTTCTTCTCTATAACATCTAACAATGGTACCAACATTACCCCAGAGACTACAACCCACCTATTAGGTGTAACTATTGACAATCGTCTCAACTATGATGAACACATAAACTCAACTATAAAGTCTGTTAACAAAAATCTTGGCACCCTCTATAGAATAAAACCCTTCCTTACCCCTTCTGCAAGGTAAACAATTGCCCAGACCCACCTCATTTCCACCCTTTTCTATGCCTCTGTTTTATATATATATATATATATATATATATATATATATATACCAACCTATCCAAAAACAACCTCTCTAAACTCTCCACCTGTTATAATAGCATTGCTAGATACATCACAAGTTCCCCCTTTAAAACTCACCACTGCCTTAACCTCAAGCAACTTGGATGGCTAGAACTGCAAAACCATATACTCTGTCAACAATTACTTATTACATAAAAGATCCTATACTACCCTAACAACACCCCTATCCTCTCTAATCTAATTACACCATATGCTAATCTAGCTGCACTATGGTCTGCTAACAAGCTTCTAATTTCCTCAAATAAAGCTAACAACAAAGCTGGGGATTCACTTTTCTCAAACACTGCAGGAAAATCCTGGAACCAGCTTCCTGCTGAAATATCTACCCTTGCTTCTACTTCTCTTTTAAAAAAAAAACATCTTAAAGAACATCTGAAAGCTCATTGGCTTTGTCCATGCACTAACCCAGACTGACATCTTTTTTCACCTTCTATTCATAACCCTATCCCTACCCCTGCAACCTTTGCCTCCTATTCTGGAATATTAGAATAATATATAGATTATTTTCCCTTAACTAATACTTCCTCATACCTTCTAAGTGTATTTGTAGATTTGTTTAGTTTAATGTTTCCTAAAATTGTTTAGTTTACAGATTTAATATTCTAACTGTTCTCTAGACTAATGCTACCTCTGTATTGTGATTCTTTATGGTTCTATGTATTGTTAACTTTGTCATTATTCATGTTTGGAGCTTTTCTCCCCAGGCCTCTACTGAAAATGGACATATATCCAGCTAGACTAGCCCGGTCAACAAATGTAAAATAAATAAATAAATAATACATAATAAATATATAAGCTTATCCAGTTTAAGTGAACTTAATTAAAAAAAAAACAATGCCTTTGCTGAACTCAGAAGTGACAAGTCGTACAGTCTTCAAAATGAGAAAGGCCTTGCACCTTTGTTACTTGAGACAATTGTATGGAAAAGCCCTGTTTATTTTGCAAAAGTTGTTCCCATTTTGGAAAGAGAAGAATACTGTAGAACTAGGTGAGGAAATGTAGACAGGAGAAGCCTAGTATACAATAAAAGAGAGACTGAAGTCAGGCTAAAACTCAGCAGTAGTCAGAGGAGAAGACACTGCCATGTGCTGAAATAGTTAAAATACAGTATTTTTTTCTCTTCACATTACTGAGTGAAAATAGTTTTTATGAATGAGTTCAGATTCAGACATACTTTAAAGACATTTTAGTGCTACTAAGACTTGCTGTTTGTGCAGTGTGCATTGCATCCCTAGGGATGAATGTAATTTGAACGACTACAACAAGGCAAGGTGCCAATCCAATTACAATTTCAATACATATGTAGCTTTTCTTGCTTCATAGTGATGATTTTAAACAATGAAGAATGACTTGTGACACCTTTTTAGAGTATTGTCTGTGTTACACATTACAAATGGCAAAAAGCACTACAAAATTAAACAAATCTGAATTAGAGATATCCAGAGTATACTAAACATGTTTGGAAGGAATAAACGAATGAGTAGTTTTGACACGTATGTGGGAACACACAGTACAAAGGAAATAGGAGGTAGCACTGAGAATGAATACCAGTCTCAAGCAATCTGTTTGCAATAGACATCATCAATACTGACTCGAAACATATGCAAAACCCTGTGCCCAGCTACAGAAGGTCAAAAGAAACATCCTGGCCCAGCTAGTGATCAACTTTGCTGAGAATTGGTACCTGTGACATTGCTAATGTGACTTCAGCTGTAATGTGACTCCAACAGGAAATTACAATTTATTTATGTATTTATCAGCCAGAGGTGTGAACTGATTCTTTTCCTTTTCAACATGCCCCCAGGCAAACATAACTTATACATGGACGTTTAATGCTGTTCATCATACAATATGCATTGGGAAGTAGAAGAAAACAGGTGCATGAAGGAAACAAAGACACAGAAAAACAAACATATAACATTCTAGGTGTACAGTGACCAGAGGTCAGGACTGAATCTTGGAGGTCTGAGAGAGAAACATCACCATTAAGCTAGCATACTACCTGAGAGTACTTTCAAACACAAATGCTCTACATCTATATTTAGGTACACAGCTTCACAGAAGAACTAATCTCCGAAATTATACTCAATTTATTGTCTATAGCAAATATACCACCAACTGGGAGAACAGAAGAGCCTACACCTTAAAACCTTTGCTCTTGCCATAGCTTTTAGTAATGACACAGGATGGAATAAAACTTGAAATATATTGTAATTCATGGTATTCATTTGCAGAAGTAAACTATATAAATCATTTATCTGACTTGCCCAGTTCATGCATACCATCTGTAGATATACAAAGTGTTAATACAGCTTGACATTCTTTTACTGTAGCACTGAATATATCCTGCACCTGCAGTAGCCAGAGCTGTAAGAACTTCAAACACACTTGCCACCTACATTAAAATGGATCAAACTGAAAAGGTTAATGTATAGCCTTGAAGAAAGGAGGCTGGGGATGTGCTGCAAACATTTAACAAATCCACTAAGTATCTTAAATACAACATAAAACACTCATCTACATCATTTGTAATATATTAGAAATAAAATATGAACATAAATCAGTAAAAAAACAAATAACATGTCTGTTCTAAATCTACTGAATTTAAATTAATAGGGTCTAGAGTTTAATACATATTTGTTGCACTTAGTAATTTTTTATGGAGTATTCATTTAATACATTTACATTATTCCTGGCATTCCAAATGTATATGTTGATTTCAGGTTAGTGTTAAATATGTAATCCCATATCATTATCTTTTCTGCAATATCTACTCAACACTCAGTCACATATTTCCTCTATTTATTATGTTGCTCTACCTTATGTTATATACAAATCTGTATTTTCTGATTTTATCATGATATAATTGTAATTATGTTTTATCTACCTTTTGCTAAATACAAAACTGGATCTATGCATAACAGAGAACCACAGATGATCAAACCTAAATGCTCAAACCACAAACAATTGAACAGACAAAAAAGAACACAAAACATTTGTTTTTTGCAGGTGTGCAAGCCCCCTGCATTCGCTATACCACCAACTAATTATACATGTATCACCTCCAAGATCTCGCTACACTGGGAAATTTCTCCAATCCCTGTGTACTATGATCTTGTAAAGAAAAAAACAGCAATGTTCATCAGCTGGTTTTGATCAGCTGTACTAGCTTTTTAATTTTTTGACAAACTACCTATTTGATCAAAGGCCAGTATCTCACGAAGCTGTATTGTTTGATTTTACTGTGATTTTTTTTGCCCAGGCTGTACCTGAAATTGGACCACTTTGATTAGTGCATTACCCTGGTTAGCAAACTAACTAACTACCTAGCATAAAACATTATAGTTATATATTGTTTTGTTAGCACTAGCCCATAGGCCTACACAATTTGTGCTAATGCTGTACAGTTATGTTATTTGGCTGGAAAATAGCTTATTATTAAAAATAAATCACAGTTTGAGCATTGTTACATTTTACACAGTTGCATTACTTTCTTGTGTATGTTGTGGGTTCTGAACTTTTGCTTTCTTTTGGTTTTGTTTGATAACACTGAGGAAGTCTTTTTTCTTCTAGACTGGATATAGGTATTTGTTTTAGAAGCCTCATGTCTGGTAAACAAAACTATTTTTATATTATTTCTGTTCTATTTGCTATATTCCATTGGAAGTCTTGCCCTCAATTCAGTACAAATAATTTTTCATGTTATAATCAAGCTGGTATAAATCTGTACTATATTACCATTATTTTTCTCAGGACATAATTGTAAGAGGTTACATAGGACTATGCATTTGTCAACACATCCAGTGAGTCACATCAGAATGGAATCTTAAGAGGTCGCATAGGACCAAGCTTTGGTCAACACATCCAATGAATCACATATGTGATTGGCAGGGCTTTAACTTTAAATATATAGGCTTCAGAATGAAGAACTAAATGTGATCCTGATGAAGTGAGATTTTTTTTAAGATTTGTGTTCAAATATAACACATTAATACAACATATTAACATTCAAGAGAAGAACAGTCTCACACACACACACACACACACACACACACACACACACACACACACACACACACACACACACACACACACACACACACACAAAACCCCCCCCAAAAAACAAAAATAAAACTATTTACAACGTCTACATCAAAACAATTAGGCCTTATGATTCAAAGAAAGGTCTATAAGTATGTTAATTAACATAACTATTGTAAAACATTTAGTTATTATATTCAGGGGTGATCTTGTTTGTTCTCATCTTAATAGTGTTCATTCTAACATACAATTTTTGCAATATTTATATACTCCATAAATGGGGGAGTAATTTCAGAGGTGAGACATTTTGATGAACAGAAGGTAACTGCTAACTCAATGGTTCTTTGTGGAAACTGTGTAAGTTGTGAGAACTCTAGACGAATGACAAGTCTAGAAAAGGAGCTAGAACTTTGAAGGAGACAGCTTCCACTAAACAAAATGGGTAGAAAGATTTTACACTTCTAAATGTAGAAGACAAAACATATCATAGCAATTTGATTTGTTATGAAACAAGAACTATTCACCTTTTATTACTTTTACCACTTCTTAGCCTAGGGACATGAAGAGTAAAGAACTTCACTATAATGCTTTTTATTTTATAATCATATGAACACTTATAGCTATATTTTTTCTAGCTCATAGAGTTCTCTGAATTACCACATTGTGACTACTTAGATATTGTTGTTTGACAAATATTTGATGAGGGACATGTGGGAAAAGGAAACCTTGTTAAGGGGGCCTTATACACTACCAGCCTGAGGACTATCCAATAAAAAAAGGGATACTTCCTGATTCAACAGGATATCTGGGGATGATGGACTAATTATTGTATTTTTCATATCAAGTTTTTTTTTAATTTGGAAGCCAATGAAAATGTTTGTAACCTACAGGAATCACCACTGAAGGATGCAGTAGACAAAGGATGGGAAATCACAGAGGGAAGTATTTTAGCTGGCTAAGCCAGACTTAACTGCTCTAAGCCTATTTCCCCTAAATGGATGAGGGCAAAAGAGTGCATACTCCTTATTTTGACCTGACCAAAGCATTTGATACAATAACCCACTCAGGCATTGTTAGCAAGCTGTCTGAGGAAGGCATTAATCCCTGCATAACTCACTGGATTGCTGGCTGGCTCACTGACATAACCAAATATGTCAGGATCAGTGAGACCACATTGACCAAGAGACCAGTCCCCAGCAGAGTACCCCAGGGCTCTGTGCTAGGAAGGTTCATGTTGGCATCTACTTCTCAGGAGTCAAGGCTAATGTTCAAGGCCTCTAGCTTACCAAGTTTACAGATGACTATAAATTGGGAGCTGTTATAGACTCCTCCCAAGTCACCAACATCTTGCAAGAGGGTTTAACACAGACAAATGACTGGTGCCAAAGCCATGACCTAAAACTTAATGTAAAAAAATACATTAAAATGTTCTTTGGGAAACTGTCAACCCAAGTTAATTACTCCAGCAATAAAACACCCCTAAAATTTGACCCAGTAAGGGAGTTTGGGAACATATGCAGACAGCAGTCTGGCCTTTGATCAACATATAGCTAAGATAATAAGAAAACCATTCTATGTCAACCAACTTATAGACAAGGCTATGGCATCCAGATCCAAGGAAGTTATACTACCACTCTACTTGGCCTTATCAGATCAATCATTGAATACAGTGCCACCTTTGTCATGTATCTAACCAGACACTTGCAACAGTTGGAATGCCCACAAAGGTTTCACACCAGTAGAATTCAGGGCGTGAATAATTTGTCCTATACCAATTGCCTAAATGCTGTGTCACTGAACTTAGTCACCTACAGGCTGCTGAAATGGAGTTTCTGCCTGGCTTACAGGGTTTCCTCAGACCCAGCCCTGAGGGATCTGTTCCACAAGCACAAAACCAACAGTGCCAGAAACACTAGATCTGGGGATCTGAACTTTACTTGTGATATAAATACAATGTGCTGGAGGGACAGATATATGTCTCAAAGGATTCCCACACCATGAAATAGGCTCCTCATCCATGTAAAATAGAGTTCATCCCTGACTGAATTCAAGTGAAACCTTGGCAACTGCATAAATTTACCCATGGTCTGGTCCCCATGTTCCTTATGGACATGGGCCTTCAATAAGAAATGTTCTATCTTAACTAGCACCCCCAACAAATCCTTAGTTACCTCTGTACTAACATGCCTCCCTCATATAAATTCCCATAATACTCAGGGACCCAAATGGTTTAGGGTATGTGGCTAGGCTTGTTAAGTCTCTAGTGGTCATTAGCCTAGTAACAAAATATAAACCTAAACTAATAGCTTAACTGCCTGCATGTTTTAAACATGATTGGTCACAGGTGCATCTCACTGTAAATGAACAGAACAGTGTATGAGCTGCTTTACACCCTGCCACCCCAGTATTGGATTCAAAGAGTGAAAAGGAAAAAAAAAAGAAAAGGAGATGGAGAACCCATCAAAGAATCCATCCTGGATGAATTCCCGACAATGACAGTCTAGTGCATAGCACTGAAAGTGTCACTGGCACAGTGAACTGAAAAACCCACTTCAGCCTGAGGGACAAGGCTATTTTGGTACATAATGGCTGGAGATACCCACCTGGAGTAGAAGGATAACAACAAGCATTCCGTACCTTGAAATGAATCCACAGATGTAAGAGAAGGGTGAGTAGCCTTACAGTAACAGGGAAAAGAGATTTTAAAGTCTTACAGCCACATCACCCAAAAGAAGTCTACATATTGGAAGCATGTGATATACCTCTCAACTGTATAGATTTTCAGAAAATGTCCAGATTTCTGCTTTATATTTTTGGTGTGTTCCTCCTAAAATCTGTCCCTTTCTGGCAAATAGTTGAGGATTGAAGTAATTAAATAATGACAAACATTTGAATTTAAGATTCCATATCCTTCAAAAAATTCACGCTAATGCAAAACCTATTATTCTATTATTCTATTAACTTTTTTAAGTTTGTAAAAGCAATATTTAAAATCTGTCCCTATTTGTCCCCACATCATTTTAGGCTTTGTCCAGATTTTTTGCTCTAAGAGGTTGAGAGGAAGTTGCCAGCAAGTCAGAAATCATTTTCCCAATGACATGCCTCTGAAGCAAGTGATCCAACAGGTAGTGAATAGATATGAGTGGAAATAGGAAATCTTGTTAAGGGGAATTTATACACTTCCAGCCTGAGGACTACCCAATAAAGAAGGGATGTCTGGAGATGATGGACTAATTATTGTATTTCTAATGACAAATGAACTGAATGTTAAGGATCTTCAATCAGCTGAATTCTGGATGGTGGCTGTGACCATTCTGACAAAGTTCCAGCCTTAGTGAATTCATCACATCTCTATACAGTGGCCCCTGATTTCAAAAGCCTTTTTATTGGACCTTGAGCATTCTCTCTTATCCAAATATTCTAGGGATCAATAAAAGTCTTCCGTCCCATAGGGAAAGACACTATAAACCGTGCCAGATATAATGAAACTTGCTTCTCTGCAGTTTCATTCTTTCATATAGATACAGCAACCTGCAAGACTGAATCTCCCGGTGATGTGAAAAAAGTAGGAAATCCAACTAACGGTACTGACAGAACATGAAATCATGCTTTCTC